>NC_090801.1:49578409-49881440 GCF_036512215.1 Solanum lycopersicum | reverse complement strand
GTATGTAAAGACATTAGAGTCCATGTAATAAATGTCAATGTTTGAATTATGAAAAACCAGATGTTGTTGAGCTTCATATCTATCGAAATGGGTTTAAAAAAGAATACACTGTGTGGACTAGTCATGGAGAAATTGATAATAACTTTGATGTATTCCAACATTATGTTCATGGTGAAAGTAGTAGCAATGTGAATTCTAATGCACAAAATTATAGAATTGATGACATGGTTCAAGATGCTTTTGGTGTGCATTCTGATTTTGATTTTGCTAATCAAGGTGAAGAAGCTCCTAATGTTGAATGTAAAATTTTCTTTGAACAATTGGAATCTGCTAGTCGGCCTTTATATGAGGGGAGTCCACACTCACAGTTGTCTATTGCGGTTAGATTATGAAGTATCAAATCAGATTGGAGTGTTCCTCAAGGGGCAATGGACTCTGTGATTGACCTTATTCATGATTTAGTTGACCCAAATCTAGAGATACCTGATAATTTCTATAAGGCAAAAAGGTTGGTATCAAAGTTAGGAATGTCATCGATGAGAATTCATTGTTGTGAAAATGGTTGCATGTTATACTATAAGGATGATATTGATCTAGAATCGTGTAAGTTTTGTGGAAAATGTCGTTATAAACAGACAGCTAGTGGGAAGAAAGTTCCTATTAAGGCAATGCATTACTTACCTCTTATACCAAGGTTAAAGAGGTTGTATGCGTCTAATAGATCTGCTCCTCATATGAGATGGCACCATGAATATAGAAGACCACCTGGAGTTATGTGTCATCCATCGATGGAGAGGCTTGGAAGCATTTTGATAGAACATATCCACAATTTGCAGCTGAACCACGTAACATTTGATTGGGTTTATGTTCAGATGGATTCACGCCACATTCTGTTTCTGCTGCACCATATTCTTGTTGGCCTGTATTTGTAACACCATATAATCTTCCACCCGAGATGTGTATGACCAGTCCATATATATTTCTCAATTGTGTCATTCCTGGCCCTCGGAATCCAAAAGTATTGATTGATGTATACTTGCAACCTTTGATTGATGAGTTGAAACAATTGTGGGTTCAAGGGGTTGAAACATATGATGTGTCTCTTAAGCAGAATTTTAATTTGCGGGCTGCCTTAATGTAGACTATTAATGATTTTCCAGCATATGAAATGTTGTCAGGGTGGATGACAGCGGGAAAGTTAGCTTGTCCTTATTGTATGGAAAATACTAAATCATTCACTTTGAAACATGGTCGTAAAAATTCTTGGTTTGACTGTCATCGACAGTTCTTGCCAATAGATCATGAGTTTAGTAGTATGAAAAATGGATTCAGAAAGAATTCTGTTGAACAAGGCTATCCTCCTCCAATCTTAACTGGAGAACAAGTTTGGGAGAGGGTTCAAAACTTTCCAAAGGTCGCAAAAGAACAACCCTATAAATTTGATGGATATGGTGTTGCACATAACTGGACAAAACATGGTGTTGCACATAACTGGACAAAACAAAGCATATTCTGGGAGTTACCGTATTGGAAGGACAATCTTCTTCGACATAATCTTGATGTCATGCATATTTAAAAAAATTACTTTGATAATTTATTTAACACAGTAATGGATATCACTGGCAAGACAAAAGATAGTGTTAAAGCTAGAATGGACTTACCTGAATATTGCAGGCGAAAAGAGTTATGGTTGCAAGAGAAACAGAACAACAAGTTCTTCAAGCCTAAGACTAGTTATTCATTTACAAGGGATCAAAAGCGTAAAATTTGTGAATGGGTCGAGCAACTTAAGATGCCTGCTGGACATGCTTCAAATTTAGAAAAATGTGTTGATATGGAGCATGGAAAATTACATTGTATGAAAAGTCATGATTGTCATGTCTTCATGGAAACATTACTCCCCGTTGCATTTAGTGGCTTGCCTGATAGAATTTAGAAACCTATGACTGAAATCAGTTTGTTCTTCAAGGACTTGTGTTCTAATACGTTAAGGAAAGACAACCTAGTTCAGATGGATCAGAATATTCCTGTAATTACGAATAAGTTGGAGAAGATTCTTCCACCTGGATTTTTCGATGTGATGGAGCATCTTCCTGTACATCTAGTGCATGAAGCACGCCTTGGAGGTCCGGTTCAATATAGATGGATGTATCCTTTTGAGATGTAAATATTTAACTATTAATATTTTTATATTAATATGTTGTTTAAATCAATGATAACAATGTATAATGTAGGACTATTGGAAAGTCTAAACGGTTGCATGAAACAAAATCATAGAGTTGAAGGCTCAATGGTTCAATTCCATCTTGGTAGGGAGATAACTAATTTTGGTTCTTATTACTTTAAAAGAAGTGTGTCATGCTTTCAAAATAGACCCAATTGCCATGACGATGGTGGTGAGACTATGAAGCCACTATCAATCTTCAATCAACCAGGCAAAGGTTCAAAAAAACGCACAAGGAGGAATCTTAGTGCCATTGAGTTGCAGTCTGCATCTACACATGTTTTATTGAATTGCCCACAAGTTAAACCATTTGTTGAATAAGTTTTTTTTCTCACTAAAATATGTAATTACAAGACAAAACAATTAACTCAACATCCATCTTCTTTGACAGTTACTTTGTGCATTTATATGGCAATGAAAGAGTATTTGAGAATTTCTCAAAGTGGTTTCAAGATTACGTAAGCCTTATAATATTTTCATAATAATATTATTATTAAATAAATTTATATTTAATTGATGCTAATTTCTTACTTTTTAAATATTTATGTGGCAAACACACTACCACATTAGTGTAGTTTAGACTTGTGATAGTTAACTTATGGATCATTTTGTTAACTTTATAATTTTGTGATGAGAATTATTTGTTTTGTGAATACATGATAACGTTGGAATGTATTATATAACTTATGGATATCATGGTTTTTGTTTAATATATAATTATTTTGAAGTGAGTTGCAATTGAGTTGATAAGAGAATATTTAGTCAATGTATTGCTTCAATTGAGTTTTTGAAGCTCTTTGAGTTTGATTTGGGTACTGAATTAAAATGACAGGTGATGAGAAGCCGCAGAAATAATAATTTTCTGCCAGTTTTTTACCAGAAAAAGAGACCTCATGAGGTTTCTTTTTTGCATTAATTTTCCAGATAAAATCATAATAGAGACCTCATAAGGTCTCTTTTTTGCATTAATTTTTCCAGATATTTCATAATAGAGACCTCATGAGGTCTCTAATTACCATTTTCTATTTTATAAATGCAGAAAAGAGACCTCATGAGGTCTCCAATTTGTATTAATTTTTTCAGCTACTTCATAATAGAGACCTCATCAGGTCTCTAATTAACATTTTATATTTTATAAATGCAGAAAAGAGACCTCATGAGGTCTCTATTCTGCATTATATTTTTCGTAAATTTCATTATGGAGACCTTACGAGGTCTCCAAAAATAAATGCAGAACAGAGACCTCATGAGGTCTCTACTTTAAAATAATATAAAATAAAATAAAATAATATCTTAGCGACCTAATGAGGTCTCTTTATTAAAATATAAAATTAAATAATATAATAAAATTGTGATCTCATGAGGTCTCTATATAAAAAATATAAAATTAAATTAAATAATACAATAGTGACCTCATGAGGTCTCTTTTTTGTAAAAAAATCAGATAATTTGTTGGTGACCTCGTGAAGTCTCCGTTTGGCGACCTCATGAGGTGTCTGTAAAAAAGTGACCTGCATTTTACTGACCTAGCGTTGAGGTCTCTTTTTCGGTCTCTTTTTTTCGAAAAGAGACCTCGTGAGGTCTCTTTTCTAGGTCTCTTTTTGACCTTTTTTTAGTACTGAAAGACTTTTAGTGAAATATATTTTATCCGATTCCTTTGATTGTATCCTCCTTTCAATTGAGTTGTATATTATTTTCATATATGGTGACTGGAATATCCTTTGCCAAAGGAAAATCTATTAAGAATCCTTAAAATAATAGATATAATTCTTTCATAAACAAATTATTTTCTTCTTTGCTTATCTTTGAGCAAGTTTCAAGCTTCTTCCTCTCCTTTTCTAATCAAATACCTTTTTTTTCTTTTGAATAAGTAACTTTTCATAATCTTTTACAAATATTTATCTAATATTTTTAATATATACAATATTCTTGGGTGAATTGATATTTATGAAGAAATCTTTTTTGTCACAATAATTCGTTTGTTGTCAAAACTTCTTCGAAAGAAGTTATCACTGTTTCTTGAGAAAAAAATTGTTTTAAAAAACAAATAAATCATTTTTTTCAATAAGTTATAATCTTGTTCTTGAAACAACTTTTTGAAAAAAATTATCTTGGGTTTGGATTATAAATTTTATTGATATAGTGCTTAATTCCTAATTTTTAAAATAAAGAAATTATGCATATACTCGATATTAAAAACAACCAATCTTAATAAATCAATGTTTAGACCTAGAAACTATATCTTAATATTCAGATGCACATTTAAATTCTGATACCTTAATGTCATATTTTAATATTCAGATGTGTATTTACATTCAAATATCTTAATTTTAATAAAAACAAATAATTTTTAGATTCTTGTCATTTTTATCATGACTTGATATATAACTTGGATCACATAAAATAAAATGCCTATAAAAGATATGTTTGGTAGGGGAATGGACAGAGCATGTGATGACAAATCCCACATGTTTCCGTTAAAAAGAAGTAAACATTATGTGATGACTATAAATTTGGATGCATTTATTCTGTTGCTCAGAATATCGATATTACTAGGAAGCATGTTTGGTAGTTGGTTTGGCCGTGAATTTAGTATAAAATTAATACATTATTTAATTCGTAATTTAATAATTTATATAACTATAATAAAAGTATAAATTATAAGTAAATTTATATATTATTTTATAAGTTGAAATAATTAATACATGAATAATTAATTTTTACATAAAATAATATATAAATTTTTTTATAATGTATTTCTATGTTTACTAGTGTAACTTTAATTCGCTACCGAACAATTTTTTTTAATTATAGTAGATAATAAATTTTATTTTAGCAAAAGTATTTATTATTCTCCTGAACTTGAAGTTTTTTATTCGGTGTACACATAAACTTTATTTTGTTTGAATTACCCCTCTGAACTTGTTTATTCATCCAACGCGTGCACCTTTTCTGTCCACCTAGAGTAGAAATTGAAATCACACTCTACTAGGCGCATGATGGAGTGATTTTTTGCCACGTCATAAAGCTACAACAGTAAAAAAAATGTAAAATCTCTATTTTTTTAGTATTGACCGGCCGCAGAAGACATCACCGTCGTCGTCGACATCATTATCGAAGCCCAAGGGCCAGTTCTTCGGGTAGCAAATTTGTTTCTCATCATTGAAAATAGATAAGGATTTCGATTCAGCTGATTGAGCAAGGTGAGAGGAGATGAAGTGTTATGTGAGCTGTAAAAAATCGTGTTGTTTTGCAGCGGAAAGGAGGTTAGAGTGAAGAATTGATTTTGCATCGGAAAGAGAGATGAGAAAAGGAGATACGGTGGTTAGTGGTGGAGATTGACGACGACCGAGAAAGGAGTTGGAATATAATACTTATTTTTTTTGCCATTTTAATTTATCTAGGTGGCTATTATTTATCCAGGTGGAAATCCACATCATCACTATTTTTGTCAACTGACGCGCGTGTTTAGTCACACTAGGAGCAGCAGACAAATAGGTGTACGTGATAGTGGAATAAATAAATTTGAGAGGGTAATTAAAAAAAATATAATTTAAGTATACACCAAATAAAAAGCTTCAAGTTTAGAGGGGTGATAAATAATTTAGCCTTTTATTTTTATAATTTAACTGTATATCTTTTATTTTTAAAAAAGGTTTATGAATTTCATTTGAATAATTTAATAGTGTAAAATAATATTTACTCAAACGATACAACAACAACAATGTAAACACAAACAATATACAAAATATAAGCTCACTTTTCATTTTTTAAGTTATAATATAGGTGCATCCTTCCTTATTTAATTTTATATTATGCCCCTTCCCTTATATACATCCCAATTTTATCATTATATTACTGGTTCAGGGAAGTTTAGTAATTTTTTATAAATTTTGTATGTATTAAAATTTTTATTAAACCTATTTTAGTGTAAACTTAATTATATTATATATTAATTTAAATCTCTATAGAAAATTATAAAATTCGAATTCTAGATTCACATTTTTTCTCGGCTAAAGAGAGTCAAATGGGGGCAGTGGATGGAGACCCAAAGGAACAATATAATAATTAGTGGAGAATTAAGCATGATAGAATTAGTGGAGAATTAAGGATGATAGAATTAAGCATGATAGAATTGTTGAGGAACAAGGAAAAAAGTTAACACTAAATATTATTTATGACGATAATTAGTGTAAGTTGTGCTAGACTTTTCAACAATACTAATATTTTCTTAGAATTAAACAAGTCTACGAACTCCACAAAAAGATGGAGAACAACAAAATTTAAATTAAAAAAAAACAAACAAACAAATCGGGATATGAAAACATTAGAGTATAATTATGTCTTTTGGGCCGACTAAAATAAAAAAAATTTAAAGTATCTAGAAAATTATACGGATAAGTAAAAATATATTAGTTAATTGCTTAACATAGCTATCGTCTGATAATTATGGGTCGCAGCTTAATTTTAATTATAATTACGTTGTCTCTCTCCTCTCTTTCTCTCTCTTGCGTCTCTCCTTTTTTATACATATACAAATACAAATTATACAAATATATATATACAATTATATGACAGAAATACAAATACAATTAGTCTCTCTCCACTCTCTGTCATATCTCACTCGCCTCTCTCCTCTCTTTCTCAAACTCGCTCGTCTCTCTCCTCTCTCCCAATCTCGCTGACTCACTCCTCCTTATTCCAATCTCGCTCGCCAGATTTAAAAATATATATGTATACTAGTTACATATATATAATTATCTCGTAGATATACATATACAGTTCGCCCTCTTAATTCTCTTCCTTCTCTCGACTCTCTTCTCCCTTTCCCAATATCGCTCTCATCTTTCCTCCCTCTCCCTATCTCGCTCGCCAGATATACACATACATATGTATATCCAATATATATATATATATATATATATATATATATATATATATATATACACACACACACACACACACACACACACACACACACGTAATTATCTGATCGATATACATACACAATTCATCTCTCTCCTCTCTATTCTCTCTCTCGATCACCTCTCTCCTCCTTGTCCCGATCTCTCTCACGTCTATCCTCCCCTAACACGTAGCTACGAATCGTAATTAGCAAACTATAACTATGAAATATAATTAAGTTATTTTGAATGGTTATATGCAAAAGTTCCCTTAAAAGTACATGATAAGAATGTAGCGAAGCATTTGAACTATATAAAAAGAAAAAATTAATTAAATACAAATCTTATTTTTATCATTATCTCTAAAATTTCTTTATCATTTAAATAAATTACAAAAATCCCTTCTCGGAGACAAATGATACATTACCTAATAGAGAAATTTAGAGATTATGATACCTTAAATTGTGTATTTATATAATTTTCTTTTATGAGAATTTTACACAAATCATACAGTGTTAAGAGCGAATTACATCATATGCATATTCTTTTTCCGAAAACAAAAATTTCTTAAATTTGGTGAAATCTGGATACATCCTAAAATGTCCTGATACATCATGTTTCAATTTTGGATCATCGCTCAAAGTCCTGATACATCGCGTCTAGGTTTTAAATACATCTCTCAACGTTCCGATACATTACATGTGTCCCGATACATCAAGTAAAGTAGAATAGGAGAGATCAATAGACATTTTCTAATTTTTTTCAAATGATAGAGACTTTTAGAGAATATGGTAAAATAAGTTGTGTACTTAGATAATATTTCTCAAATAGTATGCATACTAACAAAGAGTATTAAAGTTCTTATTGACATTAGTTAATTGTCATTAGATTTAATATCGTTATAGAATTTAACAGTATTTATAAAAAGTACTAAAACATAATAGTCACTAGTAATTGACTCTAAAAAATATATGAAGCGGCAATCTTGTTATATAACGGCGCTAAAAATCATTTTGATTTACTGCACTAAAAATCATATTAATTTTTTTAACATGCATTGTTTTTATAGATAATTACAATATATATTAATTTATTACCACAAAAATTTATTTTGATACAATATAAATAAGATCACATCCAATTATCCAAACACAAGTTACATCTTAAGGAGAGCTATGATAACCTCTTAGACTAAGATTAAACAATCTTCCAAAACGACTTGTCAATGATACATATGAATGCCAAAAATAAATATAAAATACATAAATATATTCTTTTAATTTGATTTCAATTTGTATATATGTCCTTTAATTTTGGTTGTGTACAGATAAATATTTAAATTTGTATGGAATTAAATAAGTAGACATATGTATATATGTTCTACGTGACACAATATACATAGGACTCTAAGTAGGACACAATTTGCTATGCATCACATATGTATCTATTTGTTTAATTTTATGCAACTTAAAGTGCATATTTATATACATCTGAAGTCAAAACATAAATATCAGATGATGTTAAATTAAAAAATACATTTATATATTATGCCAAAACGAAACGACTTTAGTTATACGTGCATAAATTAATTTGACTCGAGTAGTTTACTATCTACAGTTACAAACTCATCAATCAGTTGATGCATAAGTTCCTAACGAAGTTCAGAAAGTTCTAATTAAACAGATGAATTAATTTTATTTAATTATCTGTTTAGCTTTCATAAAAGCATATTATCTTAAAGTGCAACATATATCAGTATCCGTTTCCATTTTCCTGTAGGGTAACTGATGGTTTAATTAGTTAAGTTTCATGAATAAATATATTCTTAAATTAAGTAAGAGCAAATTAATTAGCCATGCTAAAAATGTTACTTAATTGTTGAATACTTGTATTAATTTTCTCCAGATATATATATACACACAGGTAATTCTATGTAATTGTCCAGGATATCAGATTTTGGAGAGTAAGAGATAATGATCCACAATTCCCAGGTAACTTTATTCTTTCCTAATTACTAAATTAAGGCGTTAAGTAAGTTTAACACTTAATTAATTAGGTTATTTTTCTTTTGGGATTGAACTTATATATATATATATATAGATTCTTATCTATTTTGAAAGCTAATTAATACTAGTTAAATTTAAATTTCTAAAGTACCATGAATAAGGATAATACTAAAATAAAATATATATAACTAATATTCTCATTAGCTATGAATAATTACTTGTTATCTTTTATTAAGTGAGCTAATTAATAATTTGGAAATAAATTATAAAAGTTATAAAACAACTCTTCTTTCTTCTCATTTTTCTTTTTTGGGAACATTATTAGTTTATTGAAATTAAATTGGGAGGGGAAGGCGATTGAATCGAACTCTCAACAAGTAAATAAATATTTATAGTCAAATAACTGAATTACTTAGCTCTTATCTGGTCATAGATTTTAATATTTCGTTTAAGAAAATATCAGAATTTCAAAATATGAACAAATTTACATGTCAAAATCGAATAGATATTTAAAGGAAAAAATAAATTCAACTAACTAATTAAGATTTCCTATATTAACATTTCTTTTATACTTTCTCATAAGATGTTTTTCTTTTTTGGTGTTTTTGCATGAAGGAGATACAAGGAAAATATTACATCTACATATATATATATATATATATTCAAAGAAAAGAGATGACACTTGGTTTATTAGCTTTATTATCAACACTATTTTGGGGTTTAGAGAGCCAACCTCCTCCTCCTCCTCCTCTTCCTCTTCCTCTTCCTCCTCCACCTTCGTCGTCGTCGATGATTTTCGATGCTATAGTTGCTCTAGATGGAAGTGGAAGTTTCATGTCCATATCAGAAGCATTGCAAGCTGCTCCAAATAACAGTGATAGGAGATACACCATACAGATTAAAGAAGGGATATATAATGAATATGTTTTTGTTCATAAAAATAAGACAAATATAAACTTTATTGGTGAAGGAATGGACCGTACCATTATTAGTGGATGTAAAAGCAATGGCACAGGATTCAAAACAAATGAGACTGCTACTGTAGGTTAGTAATCTTTCTGTCTTATTTTCAAGATTACAAATATTACAATTGAATAGTTATCTAACATATTTTATATATTCCTTAGAATATTTTTCAATTTTAAAGTCGATAATTATCGAAAGAATGTCCAAAATAGATCCTCATCTTTAGGTTAAGATTCAAAGTCGTCCTTAAATTTTCACATGGAGCATTAATAATCCTCATGTTTGTAATATTGATGCACTTTTAATCCTCCACTAAATTTTTGCCTATTTTTACATTAATTTTGTTCATAATTTTATGTAAGGAATGTCCCATCGTCTTTTAATATATTTAATAGAAATGATAACTCTATGTGGGAGAATGTGAGAAGAAGAACACCTTATTTTGTTTCGTGTAAATATTACTGCAGCTAAATTAAAAATATTTACTGCTTAAAAGAGAAATTTGTACTATTGTACGTGAAATTGTCGGGATGAACCTCTCGACTTTACGTGCAAAACGATTTCAACTAAACAAAATAAGGTGTTTATCTTCTCACAATCTCTCACATGAAATTATTATTTCTATTAAATATATAAAATGACGATTAAACATTTTATACATAAATTTTGAATAAAATTAATGTTAAAAAATATGCAAAATTTTGAAGGAGGACCAAAAGTACATTAATATTACAAACATAAGAGACTATTAATGTTCCATGTGAAAATTCAAAAATAACTGAGTCTTCACCCAAAGATGAGGGTCTACTTTGAGACTTTTCCTTTCATTTTGAATGATGGAGAAAGAAGAAAAAGTTAATTACTTTTTTTTGTTGAAAAAGTTAAATACACAATCGTTTGGAATAATTGTTTTTTTGTCCAATCAAATTCTAAAACTTACTACAATTTAAAGATCTCTTACGTTACTCATATATTTTAATTTACCATAAGTTGCCTATCTTGTTATTCTACAACTATCTTATAGGTAAGTAACATGTTTACGTAAAATTCTTCTCTTTTACACTAGGATTTTTCATTTTTTGTTTGCTCATCCATCAGAATTGATTATAGACGCTAGCTAGGTATACCAACAATATACACAATTGTATACCAAAATATACATCCTTTTTAGGTAAAATTGATACAATAATTTTTTTCGCTGTTGGTTCAAAATAGATATACATGGCCATGGATTCGTAGCACAAGACATTACAATTCAAAATACTGCTGGAGCATCGATGCATCAAGCGGTCGCGATGAGTATTTCAGCTGATAACGTTGCATTTTATCGATGCAAGTTCGATGGTTATCAAGATACACTTTACGTAAAAAAAGGTGTACAATTTTTCAGAGATTGTGAAGTGTATGGTACGGTGGACTTTATATTTGGTAATGCAAAAGTCATTCTTCAAAATTGTAGTATATATGTTAGAAAACCTGAAGATAATCAAAATGAAGTGACAATAATTGCCCAAGGAAGAAAACGTAAACATGAAGATACTGCTATTGTCCTTCAAGGTTGCACGATAAATGTTACACAAGAGGTGCGCGAGCAAGAACCTAAGGTAATATCAGTTAAATTGTGTGATCGTCTCATTTAAAATATAACATTTTAAGATGTTAAATTTTTAGTCAGGGGTGTTTGTTTGTGATTTCACTTGCAAAAATTGACATTTTGTGAGTTGAAGTTTTGTCTTTTTTACTTGCAAATATTGAATTCTAGTAAGATATTGAAATACTTGGTGGAGGAGTATTTCAAGTGAAATATTAATTTATTTTTTTAATTATAATAATGCACAATAGGGTTATAACATATTCATTTTGTTATACATAGTTTTATTTATCAAACCCCCTTTGATATACATAAGGGGAGATTCTACAAAATATATTGCAAGTCACATGACTAAATCCGATATATGCTATTGCATTTTTTCGAGTTCCCTTATATATATTACTAATAAATTTCTGACTCTGTCGCTATGTAGGTACGGGTGTTCCTGGGAAGGCCTTGGAAGAATCACTCGCGAGCGATCGTGATTTCGAGTTACCTAGATGATTACATTGATCCAGAAGGTTGGGTTGAATGGAATGGGAATACAGAAGATATATATTTTGGTGAGTATAATAACAGAGGACCAGGAGCTAATATGGATAGAAGAGTGAAATGGGAAAAAATACTTTCAGAGTATGATGTTACTAATTTTACTGTTCGAAATTTTCTACATGGAAATGAATGGATCCCCTATGAAATCCCAATAGCACTTGATCTACTTTAAAATATATTGTACTATTATTAGAGTATATATGATATTTATATACTCTCTTTTTTTTCCACTTAGAAAATAAATGTATTAGACATTTCTCTATGGCATGTTGTGTACCAAACAAAAATAATAGAAGTGCAAAAAATTACTTTCATCTGTTTCAATTCATTTGACACATTTTAAATTTCAAGATTCAAATAAGTCTATTTTTTACTGTAAAATTTTTAAATATCTTTTAAGTATTTTGAATTATCAATTATTCTAACTTATAGTACTTTTAACATAGTTTACATATATATATATAAATTTCATTTTGAAAATTTGAAGAGTCCGTGAGTAAATTCTCAATCAAACTTAAAATGTTTGACTTCTAAAAATAAAATACGCCTCATAAATACAGCACAGAATATCCATAGCCGATTTTCGTTGTTAAAAAGTTGCATGAAATAAAAAAGTATGATTCACGCTCTAAAAATTTGAAGATCCCATAAATAAGTTCTCGATCAAACTTAAATTGTTTCACTTTCATGAGAAAAAAAATGTGTGACATAAAATATTCTTAGCCAAAAAAGGGTACGACTCCGCTGGGGATCGAACCCAGAATCTCTGGTTTCGTAGACCAGCGCCTTATCCATTGGGCCACGGAGTCAACTTGTTGATGTTCTTGCTACGTTAACACTAATTATGGTAGTTTAGTTATTATATTTAAACTAGTTTAATTTTCTTAAATTAGTCACCAAGAAAAAATTATTTAAGGAATTTAAAATATTATTACAATGTGTAAATTTAAGTTGTAACTTTGTGTATAGTAACTGTAAACGTGTACTAAGAATTGGAATAAATTCTCTTATTCTATAAGTGAGAGTTAGTCTTTAGTAGGCAACACATCGTTAAGTGTGGGCTTCACCGGTCAGCCAACAATATTGTGATTCTAAAATATTTCACAATTACTATTATACAGTATCTTCTTTTCTGTCCATTTATTTTCATTTTTGACGCAAGTTGTATTATTGGGAAAATATTGATCTTTTTACTAAATAAAAAATACTTTAGATTTTTTCCCCTTCAAAGGTAATTACAAGATTACAAGTAAAAACTATATATAATGGTATATGTTAAAATTAATTTAGAAAATATGATCTAAAATGTTTTCTTAATACTAATTTTTTTAGAGATTATCTCAAGTTATTTTTGTATCTTCGTGATTGAATACAACCTAGGAAGAGTTGTACGCCCACATAACAGCCCTTCCGGCCCAAAGGAAAATGCCCAGATCATTAAGGATATTTTTATTTATTAGATTTTAAATAAAATCAAAATTATATTAACAAGAAATCGGAAAGTATAATTAACTTGATGATATAATGAGGAGTCAAAACTAGTGGAAACTTACCAAAGTTTGGTGAGTGTTTTCCTAATTTGTTCTCTAATAATATGGTTAAGAGGCTTATTCAATTAATTTAATCTAGGCCTTTAAATAATAAATATGACAGGTGTTAATTTTTTCAAATATAAACTTGAGGAAATAGAGAGAAGCTATAATGGAGATGATAAACAAAATAATTAATTCCTAATCCAAACTGAAATAGGAATACTTAGGATTTACTTTTCCTAAAATAGAACTACAACTCTATGCTTCTAAACAATATGATATGTTCAAATTATTGATCAAAACAAGACACAAAATTGATAGAGTCTTTATAACATTATTCGTGAAATTATCATAATGATAGAGCATTAGCACACAAGTTCTAAACGCGTTCGATGATTTGTTAAAAACACAAGTAAAAGGGGAAATCAAATTAAGAAATAATTATCAAGTAAATTTGTGAGATAATGCGCACATATTACGAATAATTTTCGACGACATAATGAATTAGAATTTTCAATATTGCCTTTTATATAATTATAAATATGACTTTATAATTAATGTAATTTATTTCTTAAAAAATATAAAATTTCAATAAATAAATGGAAAAATATGAAAAATAAATAAATAAATATACATCTAGAATTTTAAATTTTTTAATTATTTTGACCAACAGGGAAAACACCACAAATATTAGTCAATATTATTTTAGAGAATTATTTTTCTGAATTCAATTACTTGGAGCTTAAAAAAGTGAAGTTGGAAAAAATATTAATTCATTTCACTTTTTCTTAATATTTTTATATGTTCATTTTAATATTAACATACTTATTATTTAATATTTATGTAAAGTATTTCATTCATACAGATCTATGCATTATACAACATTACATTATTTTGATACGTAAGTTGATATATTTATCTAAAGCTATATATATACACATAATATTTTTCTACAACTACCCTTTGTACCCCTATTAAACATCTCGCTTGACTAACACAACATTAATGAGAAAAGACAGGATAATTTTGGGGATAAAAAACAGAAGTAAGAGTGATTTTTCATTTTTTTAAAAAAAAATAAAATTGATCAAAGTGACTAAGAGGGTGTTGGATTGGTTTAAAAGTTTGCCAAAATGAAAAGTCAGTTTTTAACTTCTAAAAGTATTTTAGAAAAATATAAAAATAAGTCAAAATGACTTAAAATAAAGTTAGAAAATGTTTGACAATGTTAAAAATAACTAAAAATAAGTTATAATAACTTCAAACAAGAGTCTGTTTGGCATTGCTGCTAAAAATTACTTATTTTCATAAGCACATGTTAAAAACAACTTTTCAAAGAAATGCTTTTGAAAAAAATAACGTAATTCGTTTTTAGCTAATTCATTTGATATATATTTTTATTAGCAAATTGTATTTGACTAATCTTTTTAAAATGACTTTGAGAGTCAAGTGTCAACTTACCATAAAAAAAGACAAGTATTATTGTACTTTTATTATTAAGATTACTTTATAGTGAGAAACTAGTTTAAATAATTATTAGAAAAAAATTAAATTAAATTAAAATATTCATATTTAAATTTATCAATTAATGTTATATATCTTTTGGAGGGTTAAATCCTTTTATTGTTCTTTCTTCTAATCTTGCAAAATTGTTGTTACCTTTTTCTTTTTTTTTTTCTAATTACGCAAAATAGTACGTAAAATAATAAATAATACACTAACAATCCATAAACCCTAAATAAAATATAAAATTTATTATAGCATAACAGAAAATAAAATTATTAAATTAAATTTACCCAGACATGTTAAAAAATATATATGTTAATTAATTAATAAGATATATTGATAAACATATAAATAAAAGAAAAAAAAATATTTTTCTACTGCTATTTAAAAAAAAAAAAAACAGAAAATTTTAATTTATTCCCAATAACAAAAAAGGTACTTCTGCAACACTCAAAAATAGATCTCCCATGTTTTTTATTTTGTACTTGAAAAATAATTTTTAAAGTCAATGTATTTTTCATCGTAGCATAAAGGGTTCCTCGAAAGGTTGTGGTAAAATATATGTTCGTCGCCTTTTGTCTTGTAGCGTTGGGTCATACCCACGAAGATGTTACGAACCAGATAGTTCGGTGACTTTTCGCTCATTAGTCCTTTCTTGTATATTAAGATTATTTTTTTTACGTTGAATTTAATCTTGTAAAGCCAATTGACTCTCTGATTTATAATAGAATAAATAATATTTTTCTTGTCTTATTTTATGTTACATATTTTTATTTTAGTCAAGAGTTATACGTATTATAATTAAAAATATTTTATAACTATACATATATATATATATAATATAATCGTTTTATACTATACATTTTAATTATTATATTTTGTTAAATTTCGTATCAAAATCGATGTCTCATAAAATAAAATGGGACCAAGAAAATATCTTTTTAAAGTTTTATCAGGATAAGAAACACTTTTTTTTAAGTCAAGTCACCAAAAGCTTTAACTCTTCCATATCCAAACGTCCAATAGAAGTTCATCCACTTTTTTTTTAGTACTACTATTATTTATTAGTCTTGCAAAACACCCAAGTCAAAAGTCTTCGTCATTTATATCCCTTTAAAATTTTCATTTCCTTTTTCATTTGATATTTGCTATAGTAGTACGTACGACAAATCACAAGTTACATCAATTACTACTCATTGATTTCTCATCATTTCTTGGTTTTTGTCGGCAAGATTCTTGATTTGGCTAAATAAAAACTTCATTTTTGAATTTTTCATCTAGCCATACTGCCAAAAAAAAGACCAAAAGTTCCTAATCATATATTGAATGAATGCAACAGAGTTCAATTTGCTCTAAATAAGGCAAAAGTAAGTTTTTTTTGTTTTTTTTTTTTAAAATTTGTGATATATATATAAATTGTTGAATCCCCTTTGATGGCGGATATAGTTAAGCAAATCTTGGCAAAGCCAATTCAATTAGCTGATCAGGTGATTCAGGCAGCTGATGAGGCAGTTTTATTCAATCATGAATGTGCTGAGCTCAAGTCCAAGACTGAGAAGCTGATTGTGCTGCTTCGTCAAGCAGCACGAGCCAGCAACGAGCTCTATCAACGACCCATGAGCCGAATTATTGATGATACTGAACAAGCTTTGGAAAGAGCTATGTCTATTGTTATCAAATGTTGCACTCAGGGACTAGTAAAGCGCGTATTTACCATCATACCTTCTGCAGATTTCCGTAACTTGTCTACACAGTTAGAAAATTCTATTAGTAATGTGTCGTGGCTCCTTCGTGTATCTGCCTCAGCTGACGAGGGTGCTGATAGGTATTTAGGACTTCCTCCTATTGTTACTAATGAGCCTATATTGTGTTTTATTTGGGAGCATATAGCGATTTTGTGTACTGGTTCGGTTAATGATCGATCTGATGCTGCTGCATCTTTGGTTTCATTGGCTAGAGATAATGACCGGAACAGAAAATTGATCATCGAAGAAGGTGGAGTAGGGCCATTGTTGAAATTGTTGAAGGAAGGGAAATTGGAGGGTCAGGAGAATGCTGCAAAGGCAATTGGATTGCTAGGATGTGACCCTGTAAGTGTTGAACACATGGTGAACGCTGGGGTGTGTTTAGTGTTAGTGAAAATCCTTAAAGAAGGTCTAATGAAAGTTCAAGCAGTGGTGGCTTGGGCAGTTTCTGAACTTGCTGCACATTATCCTGAATGTCAAGATGTTTTTCATCAGAATAACATAATCAGATTACTTGTTAGCCATCTCGCGTTTGAGACGGTTCAGGAGCATAGCAAGTATGCTATTGTTGGCAAATCCACGTCGATTGATGCTGTTCTTTCAGCTAGTAAAGTGCACAAGTTGAATGAGGATGATGATAATAGCCACATTCCACATCCTTTAGGAAATAAGAAGCCTACTCAGATGCACAATGTGGTTACTGCCACCACGGATATGCAATCGTCTCCGTTCAATGATGCAAACCAGACATATCATCAGCAGAGTCATTATGCTACAGGGGTCAGTAATAGAGGGCGAGAATCTGAGGACCCTACTACCAAGGCTTATATGAAGGCAATGGCTGCAAGAGCTTTATGGAAACTGGCCAAGGGAAATTCAACTATTTGCCATAGCATTACTGATTCAAGAGCACTGCTTTGCTTTGCAGTACTCTTGGAGAAAGGGGCTGAAGATGTTCAGTATCATTCCGCGATGGCAGTAATGGAAATCACAGCAGTGGCGGAGAAAGATCCTGATTTGAGAAAGTCAGTGTTCAAGCCTAATTCACCTGCTTGCAAAGCTGTTGTTGATCAACTGTTGAGAATCATTGAGAAAGAAGATTTGAACCTGCTTGTTCCATGCATTCGGTCAATTGGGAATTTGGCCACGACTTTTCGAGCTACTGAGACGAGGATGATTAGCCCATTAGTAAAGCTGCTCGATCAACGAGAACCAGAGATTTCAAATGAAGCAGCCATTTCCCTCAAGAAATTTTCGTGCAATGAGAACTACCTTCACCTGAATCATTGCAAGGCAATACTAAGCGCTGGAGGTGCAGGACATTTGGTTCAACTTGTTTGCTTTGGTGAAAAAGTAGTTCAGAATTCTGCATTGCTTCTCCTATGTGACATTGCATTGCACGTCCCTAATAGCGAAGAGCTTGCTGAAGCCGAGGTGCTTTCAGTGCTCAAATGGGCATCAAAGCAGGCACACTTGAACCGAGATGAAGAGACGGAGACATTGTTGCATGAATCCAAAAGCAAGCTGGAACTCTACCAGTCTGGAGGATCCAGGGGATTCCATTGATTGCATCAAAACTTGTATAAGAAAGACCTCAGGGATATGCTATGTAGGAAAAGGCAAAGTATCTGTTACTCTTGTAATATATGAATAATCATTTTTATTGGCTTTATAGTTTTTTCTTTCATTCTGCTCAAGGCATTTTCTGCTCTACTTTTTTTTTTATTAGAATGGTCCTTTCACCAATTTTGACAAGATATAGTAAGTAGTCTTCCAACAATGTTCGAGTCATGGAAACATACAACATATGTCTGCAGAAATAGACCCAATAATGGTCCGGCACTTCCTCAGACGCCACACATAGTGGGAGCTTAATGCACCGAGTCACCCCTTTTTGTATTGGCATAATACATATATTGGACGCTGAACTTGACTTTTTCTTCAAATTTTAACTTTGACCTCCAACTTTCATAATGCACAAACAGACGCTTTAACTATCCAAATTTTAAATAAATAAACGCATGAGTCCTACATGACACAATACACGCAGGACACCACGTAGGACATGTAGGACATGTGTGTCTATTTGTTCAACTTTATACAAGTTTAAGTGTCTACTTGTGCACACTCAAAATTAAAGGGCATAAATGTAATTCAAAACCGAATTAAAAGACATATATATTATGCCTTTTGTATCGGTAAAAACTTCTTGAAGCTTACTAAATGTCAGTGAGCATTTTATCCAACGTTTCATCAGTTGGAAAAATGCTAGTGTGCCCCTAATTATGTGCATATAATAGATATCAAATTAAAAATCTCAAAATGGCAGCCCATAATCTTGAATAAAATCATCTCTTTTTTGCACTTTATGTGACTCTATGACAATTTAGGACATCAACCAAGTTTTATTTGACTAACAACCTCTTAAAATATTTTGAATTATAACTATTACACTTATAGTACTTCCAAAATATGTAGATTTTGTTACAAAAAATTATTGGAAGAATGAAGTGGCGACAAAAAGAAAAGAACCAAACTGTTATTATTCTTGTATGGATCTCCTATTTGTTAACTTTAATGAACATTTAAAAATTAAAGTCGCATTTGTTTTATTTTTTTGTCATAAAAGGTAGTTTGGTGTACAAAATATTCAATAATAATAATATTTGGAGAAGGATCGCACCTCAAGGAGTGTGATATAGACAGTCTACCTTAATACAAATAACATTAGTGATTGCTTCAATAGCTCAAACACGTGACCTATAGATAACTTTTTATGCATTTTTCTTTATCCTCGCATCTTGATCTTCCAATCTCCTCCACACATTAATTCCAAAATCAACTCATCTCTCTAGAAGGATCCTAATTCCCTACCTTTCACCTAATTTTCTTCTTAACAACCTCACTCCCCCAAAAAAGGTTCTATTGTTCACCACTCTCAATTTATTCTACTATTTCTCAGCATCATAACCAATATGGCTGCTGCATTAAGTGCTTCAGTCTCTCTACAATCCTCTAATTCAACTTCTCTTTCAATCAAAACCATCTTCATTTCCCCTGAAAATATCACTTTCAACAAGGT
This sequence comes from Solanum lycopersicum, assembly GCF_036512215.1. Classification (NCBI taxonomy): domain Eukaryota; kingdom Viridiplantae; phylum Streptophyta; class Magnoliopsida; order Solanales; family Solanaceae; genus Solanum; species Solanum lycopersicum. The sequence goes on along the minus strand of NC_090801.1, from coordinate 49,861,332 downwards.
AAATTTCATTTTCTTTTCCTTTTTTCTCGGTGATGATCGTCACACGAATATAAAAGAATTTTCACTTAAGATGTTGTAAAAGATTACTAAGCAGTTCACTTACTACAATTTTATTTACTTTTCTAGTGACTTATACTTCATAGTGTAAAATAATAATTCAAAAAGCTACACTCTGAGTGTACACAAGCTATATTTGTTTGAACAGGTTCTTTTATGCAACAGAAATGTATCAGTTAGTAGAAAAGTGTTTCACATTAGAGCCCAACTCACAACGGAAATACCTGCAAAGGTTGCGAAGGTATCGAAGAAACAGGATGAAGGTGTAGTTGTAAACAAGTTCAGGCCAAAGGATCCTTATATTGGCAGATGCCTTCTCAACACTAAGATCACTGGAGATGATGCCCCTGGAGAAACTTGGCACATGGTCTTTTCCACTGAGGGTATGGAACTTGTTTGTCTGGCTTTGACTTGGCATAGAAATTAGGCCGGCACCATGACTGTGCAGTATGTACCCACTGAAGAACAACCGGCTGATATTCTCACCAAGCCTCTCCCGAGCCGACTGCACGATTACCTCAGTTCCAAGCTTCCGTTCGCTTCCGCTCAGCTCAGCTTGAGGGGATAATAACATATAGTATTAAATAAATAGTATTAAATAATATTAGTATTTACTGTGTACTAATCCTAGTACTATTAGGATTAGTACTCCTTAATCCTAGTCCTATTAGGATTATTAGGATTAGTACTCCTTAATCCTAGTCCTATTAGGATTAGTACTCCTTCCTATCTCCTATATATATCTTCCATGTATTCCCTTAGGTTAATACTTCAATACAATCAATATTCCTTCAAATTGAAATGGAGGGAGTAGTTCATTTAATTTAGTGATTTGTTAAATGAACTTAACTTATATATACTGACAGTATCGAGTATATTTGACACTTCCATGTAATTGTTACTTGGTGGCATAAAGATTATTTTATACAGCTAGTGTATAAAAGTTAAACTCTTTGTAAGATGAGCATTTGAGGTTTTTGTGTTGGGGTTGATCAGGAGAGATCCCATACAGAGAAGGCCAATCTATCGGAGTGATTCCAGATGGTGTTGACAGTAATGGGAAGCCACACAAGCTCAGATTGTACTCCATTGCTAGCAGTGCCCTTGGTGACTTTGGAGACTCCAAAACCGTAAGCTATTAAACTTCCTATTCCTTCAAATATTATCCAAAACACTACATGATGCAGTGATGTAAACATTATTTTCTGTAAGACGTGTTGTCCTGTTGCTATAATTTGTCCTGTAAAGAGTGGTGTTGACCTGTTTGTATACATACATTATCTCATAGAATCGGCGTCCCTCTTAGTAAAGGTTGCCCTATTTGAAATTCAATAACATAGGTTGGTTAGCTAGCTATTATCCTCCGTCTAGTATATGAAATAACTAGAGCTAGGTTTCATACAGGTATCTCTGTGTGTCAAAAGGCTTGTCTACACGAATGACAAAGGGGAAATAGTTAAAGGAGTCTGCTCGAACTTCTTATGTAAGAATCAAGGACTCCCTAAACCTTCAAATAATGTTAGCTTATCATCTCGTGTATTTCATCTTTTCTCATGTACTTGACCTGAACATTTCTTAATGAATATAAGAATATATGCTTAGAGCCCTGCACCTGCTTTGGAATGTTAATATTCAGGTGACTTGAAACCTGGAGCTGAAGTTAAGATTACAGGACCTGTTGGAAAAGAAATGCTCATGCCAAAGGATCCCAACGCGACAGTTATAATGGTCCGCGCTAGCTCCTTTGTTATCACTATTAGGCATTTCTGTGTGATCCCCTTCAATATGACTAAGCATAGTTGTTAATTATTAGACTTTGATCTTTTCTTCTTGCAGCTGGCCACTGGAACAGGAATTGCTCCTTTCCGTGGATTCTTGTGGAAAATGTTCTTTGAGAAGCATGAAGATTACAAGGTAAACCAGAAATCATTAGTATTTTATCTTATCATGTCAATATGAGGACAGAACTGGAACTTATCAGATGAATGTAATGGTGAATCTACTATATGTGATGTATGTGTCAAAGATGAATAATTTCGACACTTTAAAGAGAGTTCAATCTCCATTAATCCAAAGCTTTGACTATGCACCTTTGAGTTTCGTGTTAATTATATGACTGGTAGTTTCTTTTCACTTTATTCATTACCTCCTCGAATGACATGGTTTTGGTTTTATGCAGTTCAATGGTTTAGCATGGCTTTTCTTGGGCGTACCGACAAGCAGCTCACTTCTTTACAAAGAGGTAATTGGAGTCCTCAATGCTTCTTGGATACAAAATTTAGTATTATGTCACAATGCAGGACTAAGATTTATAACTTGTTGCAGGAATTCGAGAAAATGAAGGAGAAGGCCCCGGAAAACTTCAGACTAGACTTTGCTGTGAGTAGGGAGCAGATTAACGAGAAAGGTGAAAAGATGTACATCCAAACCAGAATGGCTGAATATGCTGAAGAACTATGGACATTACTCAAAAAAGACAGCACCTTTGTGTACATGTGTGGACTCAAAGGCATGGAGCAGGGAATCGATGACATTATGACTTCACTTGCTGAAAGAGATGGTAACATAAGTTCAGATATCTCATTATATCATACATACATATGTAAAGGAATTCGACTTTTGTGCACTGTGTCGAGTTAAACTGTAAGGTAGAGTAAGTACTACCTACTACAGTTAAGCCGTCAATGTATATAACTTAAAATGCGTTATAAATGTCTTGATCCATTATACATATCAGTCAAAGCCTAACATTTTTGCATATGTTTTGAAAGGTATTAACTGGGCAAATTACAAAAAGCAGTTGAAGAAGGCAGAGCAATGGAATGTGGAAGTCTACTAAAGTTTTTGGTTTCTTTGTACAAATATGAGCAAAGAGTTAGTTTCTCTGCTCTGCATTCATGTAGGTTTGTAATTCTTATTTTTTTTTTTTTAAAGAAAAAATTCGTATTTTACTTTTTGTTGTGACAGTGTTGTGGGAATTAATGTCCCTTTGAAAGTTGGATTTTAAAGGGGTATGGATGATAAACATACTTCTGGATGAACCTGCATATATATGAAACGTTTGTCCATTTGATCATACTTGTGTAAAGTTGGATGGAAATGTATTTCCTATAATGGCTTGTGCTTTAGTGTATAAACATGTATATCAGGAATCAGGTGTAATACTAATTGAGACAGCTTGTTTGGATGGTTGTTACTTGTCTTATTGTATTGAATTGATTTGTATTGTATTTTTTTGGTTTTCCACCCGATGTTCGGTATTTCACTAGAGACTCGGGCCATAAAGTCCCAAACTGGGGGTCTTGTTTTTCCTTTTTGGTTGTCCACGTGGTGTTTGGTACCTACACCCTGGCCCAACTAAATCCGCATTTGTCCTTGAAAGTCCCACAAGAAGATAAAGCGCTCTCTAACAAATGTGATTTCATATTCAGTTCTTACAAGTCTATCACAACTCTTATTGGTATGCATTGGATTTGCCAATGCATGCTAGCAGAACTCAACTAGTTCAAATAAATTATTAAGAACTTAGTAAGAAGGAATTGGTGAATTTTCTTATCACTAAGAACTTAATAAGAAGGAATTGGTGATTCCCTTACTAAGGTAGTCAAATAAAATTGATTTGGTTCAATTTTTCGATTTTTAAGAAATTTAATGATATTTCTATCTCTCATTTTGTTTTTGGTATTGTAGAAAATATTGTTTTCGTCATTTTTTATATTATTGTCATTTTATTATGAAGGCTATAATTTTTTTGGATTATGGATAAAATGTCCTGGGAAAGTGAATAAAATTTATAAAAAAAATATAATTTTTTTAGGGTAGATCTCATTGTTATTTAGTTGAATAAGAGTTTGGATCCATGAATTTCTTTTAGAAATTGGACTTAAGATGTAAAGTTCAAAGACAAAAAAAAATTGGCGAAAAAGTAACTAAAGTATTTTAAATTATTTATAAAAATTAATATATACATGAATTATATATTAAATTACATTAATATAATACATGAATTACAAAAATTAATATATGCATGAATTATATAATACTAATAGTAATAATAAAGAATAGCAATAATAATAATAATAGTAACGGAAAAGGGTACAAATTGTCTCTAAATTATGTGAAATAGACCACTTATACCTTTCGTTATATTTTGGGTCAAAATGCCCCTGTTGTTATCCTAAGAGACCATAAATACCTCCAAGAGTTAACACCTCAATTTTTTATTGATGTGGCAAAGCACGTGGAACTAATCCGTCCACCTAAGCATTGTCAACTAGGATTAACTACAATAGAACTAGACCTTTAGCAGCGATAACAGCCGCCACAAAAGCCCAGAAAATCGTCACTAAAATTTTTTTAACATTAAATTCTAATTTTGTGTTTTTTTTTTCATTGTTTTAAAAATATCAAAAATAATATCGATTAAGTAGGAGTTTGAAGATAATATTCTTATGTCATATGTAAATGTATAAAATGTATAATGATGCATTATATAGTAGGAGATTTAAATCGAGAAGTAATTTTGATGATTTTTCGTAATAATATTGGATGTTTTTAATATTGATATCTCAAGTTATAAATTTTTGAAAAATTAGGTTGCAATCAAAAATTAATTATCAGATTTTTTTGTTGAAAAAATAGATTTTACTAACGAATGATTGTTGGAGCCTTAGTCGCCACTAAAAATCACTCATAACCTTTAGTGGCAATATTTGAGATTTTGTGGAGACTTCGTCGCCACTAAAGGTCAACTTTTTTTATAGTGAATCTTAGTTGGCAAAGTTTAGGTGAAGAGATTAGTCTCATGTGGCTTGCCATGTCACTAAAAATTGGAGCGTTAACTCTTGAGAGTATTTGTGGTCTCCTAGTATAACAACAGGTTTTTTTTTATCCCAAAATATAATGAAGGGTATAAGTGCTCTATTTCGCATAGTTAAAAATAATTTTGATCTTTTTCCATAATAATAATAATAATAATAATAATAATAATAATTAACTCGGGCCCATTTTTTTAACCATCACCATTAATGGACAGAGTGCAATGGAGTTATTTTTTCCTAGGTTCAAATTTAAGGTATGAAAAAACTTATTAAAGCACTTCCCTCTATTGGGACATACACGGCACAAACTCATATTAGATGTGGATACTATCAACGAATGAAAATAATAATAATAATAATAATAATAATAATAATAATAATAAGGGATAATGCATATGCATCCCTCAATCTATGTTCGAAATCTCACAGACACATTTATACTATACAAAGCTCTTATTATCCCCTGAACTTATTTTATTAATAATTTGCTACCCCTTTTTGGCCTACGTGGCACTATCTTGTGGGTCCAACGCTAGTTGACTTTTTTTTCAAGATAGTGCCACGTAAGTCAAAAAGGGGTACGTAATAGGACTTTGTATAGTATAAGTGTGTCTTTGAAATTTTGGGCATAAGTTGAGAGGGTAATTGTGCATTTTTCCTAATAATAATAATAATAAGAGTAGTTTTTCTAGATAGTCACCTACGTTTGGGAAATTACCAAGGAATATCACGTATGTTTGTTTTAGAACTGCAATATTACCCAATTTTACCTATTTTCCTCAAACTATACTTAACACATAAATACATTATCTTTTACCTACTAGGATGCCATGTCACATTATTTATTTTTTGATGAAAATAGACAAAATTGGATGATATTATAGTCCTAAAATAAACATAAGTGATATTTCTAAGTAATTTTCCAAACATGGGTGAGACTATTTAGGTAAATTACTCTAAAAATATTATTATTAATAATAATAATAATAATATTCTTTTACGTAAATGAAATATGAATACGTTTCTTTTTTTCTTCTTCTCAAAATTATGTGGAAATGTTTCTACTGTTATATATTTGTTTTATTTCATCTTATTTTCCTGCAATAAACCCCGAGTCCAGCTCCGGCGAGACCGTCCTTCATCCGCTCGGCAGTCCGGTTCCGGCTAGACCCAAGCTACCGGCGATCCTCTGTAAGTATCTTTACAGTAAACTCACAGAAGAAAAAGTAAAAGCCCTAATCCCAATTCAACTTTATTTTCTTGTACTGATAATCTAAGGTTCGTATATCCTTGTACAGTGATTTAAGGACTAAACTGAAGTGGATATTTCTATATAGGTGATACATGTTACTTAAGGTGGTATAACTTACTAATTTTAGAGATCACGGAGAAAAGAGCTTATTTTATGCAGGTCATTATATATTAATTACTCTATTAATGACTTTCAACTGAATCAAGCACACAATGCATTGTTATATAAATAAATCAAAGAACATTTTTTTTTTGATAACCAAAAAAATGATGCAAGAACTGTTTTATTGTTGCCTATGATGAAAAAAGAAATGAAACCTTTCATCTGATCATAGAAGCTATTGCCTCTGATGAACATACTGTTTTTTTTAATATAATGGTGGTGCCTGTCAGTTTTCTCTTTCATTGGATACCTGTTATCTCCCAGTACGTGATACTGGGCAACTCTACCCATGCTTTTTGGTCTCTGCTGAATTGTTCTGGTCTTTGGCAGTAGACGAGCACTAGATTCTGAAAGTTTCAGATAAACATAAAGCAAAAGAATTGAATGTAGAGTTAGTGTTTCTTCTTAACAAATATTGTTGCTTTATTGGTTGTACGTAAAAGTATTTTTTTCTTTTATTTTTTGTGTCAGTCATATTGTCAGTTGTACTACAAACTAATTTTTCTACCCAAAAAAGGGGAAGGATAAGAGGAGAAGAGAGACTATCTTTAAAAATTGGTTGTTATTCTTCGATAAGACTTTGAGTTTATACATAGTTTCCCTAGCTTGTAGTCAAATTCATTTATGCGTTTCAACTTCACGAGGAACCTTTTACATACCAAAGCTTCAGAAAAGAAGATGTTTAATACAGATTCAGAAACAAAGTTGTAAGCTCTCATTCTACTTTCTATTTCTTTCTTCTTGAAAAACATGGATTTGGCAGTGAACAAGGACAAATCCTTTAGGAAATCCAAAAACCCTCTTAACGAAAAAAGAGAAAGTTGATATGGAATCTGCATCAAATTAAGTGGATACCCAGATTTTCACTGGTAACTATAAAAATAAACCTTTTCTTTAGGTTTCTGTTTCTCTATGTGATTGGATCCTATACATTGACTAGTTCGTGAGTTGGTTTTACTATGAGTTCAAGACTTCAAGTGGGCCTTTTTGTTTGATTGGATTATGGTGCATTCATTATGTAGAGAAGTTGATCACTCCGTTAATCATCTTTAATTATTAATTTGTTTTTAATTACAAATATTTTGGATATTTGTGATTATTTAGCAATTGAAGTAGGAAAAATGAACGTTTAAATTAAGACTACGTACACTTCATTATTTCGTAATTTTATAGTGTGAAGATGCTAGAAGTGCATGGTAGAGCTAGATGGTTATTCTAAAATAAAGAAGAAACATAATCTGATGTGAGGAGTAGAAAATTTGCATACTTTTGTACAGTTCTGCTAGATTACAAACGGGTTTAGAAAGGTTTGATTTCCTTGATCAGCTATTGACAGAAAGTACCCTAGAGGGTGTCATGGGATGAGAAAAACCAAGGTGAACTTGAAGAGGTTACTTGTAACTGCACCACAACAACAAAATCAAGCAAAGCTTATACATGTATGCACAGGTCATTCAAGTTCAACTCTTTATAGAGAATTGATAGTTGCGTTTGCTTATTTTTCTTTTCATTCTTTCCTGCTCGGGGTTTGCATTATGTGAGACTTGTCGTAAACATGGTAAATTTATCAGCTCATTAATTCGATTGTGCTGGTTTTTTGGATACATATTAATTAAGATATTATATTCATGATTAGATGATTTTAAATTTTTAATCCTTAAACTTTGTGTTCTTAAGGTACATCTTTTTGCTTTGCAATACAAATTTTGTGTACAGTGTTGTACCCCACTTGCATGCCTTCAACTTATTTACCTGTCAATATGTTTCTTGGAGCAATAATATTTTTCTGATCTCGACATGGTGATTAAGATTAGTAGTACTGCAATATCACCATATCTAAGACCAACAGGGCTCAGGATGGCTCGTCCACCTACTGAATATTTCTAGTCATGGAGGATGAGAGATAAAGAGTCATAGTAATACCTCCTTGTCTTCCCTAATCTTCTGAACAATCATGCATCAACTGGTTTTTAATGCCTCTGGTGAAGCCTCTATATTTCAGGAAGCTGATCTTTGCCTTTTCCATATGATGTCTGACGTAGTTTTTATTTGTGAAAGTTGATAATTTTCTGTGCGCACAGCCACAAATTGCGGTATATGTTGTGTCTATGAAAAGCTTTTCAGAAATCATGGCATTGCAATTGCTTATGTTGGGAACTGTACAGTTTTTTTCATCTGATAATTTTTCTTTCAATGGGAATATGCATTTACTTTTTTCTTTTGGTACATCTTTCACAGTATGTTGCCACTTTGAGGGAACTGCTGGAGCAGTTGGCTAAAGAGAGGAATCCTGATGGATTACCAAGGTTTGTATGCTTTATTCTTTTTCAATTAGTTAATTTGAAGAAAATAACATGTTGCTACAAAATTTCCAGGCTTTTGGTTTCCATAACGATGTGACTGTTCTTTATAAAGTCCCTGCCTCCTGTTCGTTTGATTGGAATATCAATTAAATTTAAACGTATGCTTCCTAGACATTTCACTTTACCTGTTACATAAGTAATAAATTGGAAACCTCTTATCATGGTCGATTAGATGGAAAATCACCCTCATTTGATCTCAACTCCACTTACCCTCCTCCTCATTGCACGTATTTTAGATATATTTTTATACAGTGGACTAATATCCTGCCTATAATGAAAAAAACATCGCATCCTGACAGTATGACTAGTCTATCTTGTCTTCTTCTATGGAGGAAGTCATGATGCTAGTATTAGTAATATTTGTACAGACCGTTTGGTCATGTGTGGAAGTAGTTATTTTCTACAGTTTTGATGCGTTTGTTATCTGTGCAATGGACAGGGATGGCATAAAAGGAATTCTTATCTTCATGTGTTTAGATTATAACTTCAGCATATATACTTATAATAACTCCAATTTTTTTCTTTACTGTATGAGGAAAACGTTTTGAACTTCTATAAACAGTCATGTGAGTTTTTCCTGTTTTTTTTTTTAAAAAAACTAATTTAGATTGATTTAATGCTTGAAACATTTTGCTTGAGGGTGTATGTTCTTATTGGATCTCTATTTTTTAAAAATTCACTAGATGCTTTCTTCCTGATGTGTGTTCCATTTTCATGTTGTCTCCCAAAATAGGATTTCAAAAGCCAAGGTGAATGAATATGCTGAGAACATTGAATATGTTGCTGCCAAGTTAGCCGTGCCCACGGTATGCACGTGCTAGTTTCATTTCCTGTTATTTACCATTCAGATTCACATTGCTTTCGTATACGAAAACATATCATATTACAGTATATTTACTGATTTTAACGGAATATGAAAGAGCTGACTTTTGTTTTTATCTGTAGACTGCCCGTAAAGTTTAGTACCTCATTGTTTGCTTTTAGTCCATATTACTGTTACTTTTGTAGTCACACTTCTTTCCTTTCGATGTTTTTAACGTGGTTCAATCTTCTCTTCTGGAGTCACCTTTCAACTTATATTAGATCAACTTATTGTAGACACATGCTAGTAGTTTTTCGAAAATATTTCTTGCTTCTATTATATGATTAACAACAAAATTATCTTCACCCACATCCAGTCTGATATGCATACATCCAATGAACTTGAGGGTGAGATTTCCAGCAGTGGAACTCCTAAAGCAGAAGGAAGTTTGAATTCTGCTTCTGAAGGATTGAGAAGAAGATTTGGGTACTTGCATGATCTTTTTTCATGCATAGCCATTGCAATGTGTCATTTTATATTTATCTCTCTTGACCGTTGTTCTTTGAAATGAAACATAGTCCATTCAAACAATGAGGAGCAATCCCAAGATAACATTGATTTTCTGATCATTCATCAGCTGCAGTTAAACTGGATGACGCTGCACGGACACATATTGAGAAGCACAGGTGCTCTAGCTGTACTACTTTTCTGTGTTAATATCTATAGACAGTTTTGCTTGTTGACTTCTGTTCCACCAAGGGCTTCCCTAATGTTTATATGTTCCTGAAAAGGTACAGCTTGCCATGTGTGACTAAAAGTGATAGTAGATGTGTGCTCTTATGGTGTAGTTGAGCTAGTTAAATAATAATAAGCAGAACAGTGTAAGAATACTCCCCCCCTCCCACACACACAAAAAAAAAAAACTCAAAAAACTCAAGAAGTTTTATGGGTGTATCTTTATGGATGGCAAAGGTAGTTGAAAAGTTGAAGTTAATATTTATAGAAGTAGCTCGATTTTCCATATGCTTCTGTGAACGGAGGCAGATAAATTGGACTAAAGAAGGAGACAATGAAAAATAGGTGTCCATTGTAAATTAGATATAGAGAAAGCATATGACCATGTGAAGTGGTTGATTTCTCTTTAAAGAGATGGATTTTGATAGAAATAGAGGAGTTGGTAAATTATTACATTTCCTAGTTAAGTTTTCTACATTAATAAATATGAGTTATGTTGATTTTTCTTGTCTCGACTCTCGAGGCAGGCAAATCTTCTTCCTATTCCTGTTACTGAAATGTCTTGGTAGAGTATAGGACTAGGCAATGGAGAAATGATGTTTAAGTGGATTTAAGGTAGGTTCAGAGGACAATAACTTAACATCTGTCTTTTAGGAAAATAAAGACAGTAACATAATAACCCACATAGTTTCTATGCCAATGGTGCATTGTTAGTGTGTGAAACAAGGAAATACATATGGTGTTTCTTAAAGTGGCCGACTGGCTTTTAAAGTTGTTTCAGGTTTGAATATAAACCTAAGCAACGTCTGATGTATGGATGACAAGGCAATAAGCTAATACTTGTAAATATATCTGGGTGCAAAAGTAGGAGAATTCAATGCATTCAGGGCTCCTTTTAGGAGATGATCATAATTCTATTGAAGTTTTGCAAGTGTAGGAAAAGTTTGAAAAAGGTTAGCAACTCGAAAGAAAAATAATTTGTCAATATGGGAAAGATTAACTCATAAAAAATTGATTAGACATCATTTGATTAAAGTATAGACAGTTGATTAGACATCCCTCCCTACTTTATGTCTTCATTTCTTGTGCCTGATAATTTTTAAAAATATTTGAACAAAATAAGAAAGAGCATTTTGTGGGAAGGCAATTACAACACAAAAGTTGTCTTAATATTGAAAAAAAGGAAGAGGTGTGTGTGTGTGTGAATGTGTGAGTTCTCTGTAGATGTTTGCTATGTAAATGGTTATGGATATAGAATCAAGAAGATGAAACTTCGTCGGGAAGGTTGTTAATGCAAATTATCGTATGCAGATGAACGTTGGTGCACAAAGGCTATTGTTTCCTCCTATAGATAAGGCTTCATCTGTAGAACTCAAAATTAAGGTCTATTTTAATAATTTTAGAGATGATAAGATAAAATCCTAGACTGGGCATACTCTTTTAGTCCATCTCCAACCCAAAACGAGACTTTACACCAAATCCTGTTTTGGTGTAAAATTTGGTGTTATGGGTCGGAGATGCCCTTATAGGAAATAATTTCTTCAGGTTTTCACTATTGTTACCACGTAGGAAGAATGGAGGATGGGACCTTAAACTCAAACTGCATTGCTTGGATTGGGGAAGTAAAATCAATCTTGTTAGGGATGCTGGAAAGGTAGAGTATATCACAGCGAAAACTGGGTACACTCCACGTAGGAAGAATGGGGGATGGGACCTTAAACTCAAACTGCATTGCTTGGATTGGGGAAGTAAAATCAATCTTATTAGGGATGCTGGAAAGGTAGAGTACATCACAGTGAAAAGTGGGTACACTACCTGAGGAGGTCAAGAGACTCTTAGATAAGGGTGTTAAGGGGCTGCAATAAGTTAAAAGATACTAATCTTTGTACTTACATTGTGCAGTTGCTTTGCGAAGGTGGGACATGTCTTTGAACTTCTTTTGGATGCTAAACAGGTTTAAGTTTGCATATCTAAGCTGGTATGTAAGAAAGATAGGAAAAGCTACCAAGAAGATCCGAAACACCATCCGTTACAATATTGTATGGAATTTGTGGAGGGAGAGAAATAATAGATGCTTCGAGTTCATAAATCTGAAGTCTAATTGTTTGCTGTCTTCGGTTTTTTGGCGTAAGATGAAACATTGAGACTTGTAATAGTGCAGATGAACTAATGAATTGTGTAAGCAACCTTCATTTTTTACAAGGACACAAGTAGGGATCTATTTTGTAAAAAGGGTTGTTCTGAAACATTTACTTGGTAATGATCCAAGTAAAATTGCGTATCTACACTTGTGAGGCCTACTTTTATCACTAAGCTGAGGCACTGCACAGAAGCCAAGGTATTGTGCTTTATCTCCGCAACTAACACATGTGGATAGAGAGTTGTTTGGAAGCATATATTTGAAAATTGAAGATGAGAGATTGGAGATACTCTCTGAAATCAGGGATGATAGTTTGGGGCTTTTAGGAGGCCTAGGTCTCCATCTGGAGTGATGTATGTATATGTGCCTCAACTAGATGTATGTTCCCAACTGTTCTACTACATGATCCATAGTACATCTTCGTCACTACCATATGTTTGTCCAGTCTTTTTCATTGTAGTAGAAAAGTAACCAGAGAAACTAATCACTAATTTATGCAAAAAAAATTTCTCAGAGGGGTGAGATTTGTGAGGTAGAGTCTACTTGATAAACTATCAGATGTGCTCATCTTTTGCAAGAAACTTCAGGAGGATTTGACTGATGAAATGGTCGTTTTGGCACGGCAGCTCAAAGAGAGCAGTCTCATGATGAATCAATCCATCAAAAACACCAAGAAAGTAAGTCTTTGTTTCGTTTCATTTTGCTTAAATTGTTGCGACTTTGGAACTTACTCTTAACAATTTTCGCTTTGAAAAATGATTTTGTGTCTCCAATGTAAACTATTTTGCTTGTTGGGAGGCAATTGAGGCCATTGGTAGCCTACACTATATTTTCTGACACAACAATATTGTATCTATTTATCTCTGATATTACTACATGTTTGAAGATTCTTTACTAATTCAGTGAAAAAAGAAATAACTGGACTTCTGATTCATCTTGTCTGGTTACAAACTCTTAACTTCAGTCTCGGATTTTACTAGTCTCTTTATAAATATTGTCCTCAAAGTTGACATCTATAACGTGGATGCAGATACTTGATTCAACTGAGAAAGCAGTTGAGCATAGCCTGGCAAGTACATGGCATGCAACTTCCAGAGCAATGGATATGTATTCGCGGAGTTTCAAGACAACTTGCTACCAATGGCTTTTGATCTTTGTCATGGTTGCATTACTTATTCGAGTGACTTTGCAGCCAACCCTTTGTGTAACTGAAGATATAATAGAACTCTTGTCTTTTTCTATCTTTTTATAGTATTTACTAGAAGATAACTCATTTGTAGGGACATGTTTAGAGGATAAAAAATTCTATAGATACTGAAAGAGAAATGTAGAACTTTTGCATTACTTTCCTTTCCTTGGTCTGTTTTGGTAGCGGTTGGGAGGCCAAAAATATTTTTTTTAAAGAAAAAAATACTCTTTTTTTTGTTCTCTGAGAAATGAGGTATAAAACTGTTTGTAAATAGAAGCAGAAATAGTTCTTATGCGAAGTAAAAGAATTATTTTTTTGAAGTCAACAATGTCATACCATTTATATACATTTACTATATATCTCTTATTAATTATTAGCATAACTCATTAGTTTTGTTAATTTATACGCATGTGTTTTTTATTTTACATTTTAAATATTATTATTCATAGTTTTACCTTTGCAGCTAACAAATTCTACTTATATTGTGGTGAATATTTCATACTGATTTAATTTGTGAAATAGTCTTAAATATTTTTTTGGTTGATATCTTTTGGTGTAGCTAAATCTTCATGTTAATAATATATCACTATTTAATTATTATTTATGTATTATAATGTATTGAAAATTTGAAATATACTTTTCAATTAATAAAAGTAAAATATTATTAAAGTCTTTTATAATAACTGTATAAATTAATTTTCTTTCAATAAAATAAATTTTATAGTAAAATTCTTATTTGTGATTTAACTTTTTAAAATAATATTAGTTAAACATAATATGTTTATCAAAAGTATTTTTAAAATAAATTAATCAAATGCAAATACTCATAATGAGGAATTTTTAATTACTTTGGACAAAAGAGCTCTTAAGTACTGATTTTTTTTCAAAAATTTATTATATAGAAAGTATTTTTTCAATGAAAATTGGATACTAAATTTTAAAAAGTTAATTTTAGGAAGAAATTGTTAGTCAACAAATGTAATTGCGTTCTGGGTTCACATAAATCCTGAAGCAAAAATTGAACGAACACATAGAGGCATAGAAGAGAGGAAGTTCAGTTGAGTGTCCTTCTTCTTCCTTTTCCTTGTAATTTCCTAATCTGAACCCTAAGCAATCGCAAAATGTCAATCACGACCAAATAATCACTTCCGTTTGTGATCAATCACCAGTGAAAACAACAAGAATATGAACCGCAAATTGGTGAGCTTCCTTCTCATCTTTGATTTATCTTATGGGTTTAGTAAGATTCTTTCTTTTTACCATATCGCATCTGGGTCCTCTTCAATTTTTCCGAATCATAGCTCTTTTTTTTCCTGTTTTATAGTAATATTTTGGTTTTGGGTAAAGTTCCTCAATTTCAATGATAATGCCCTTTGTTATAAAAATTAGGTATGGTTTTTTTTTCTCTCTCTCAAAATTTGGCCTTGTTGATAAATTTTATTTATTTCTACTCTAATATGTGATACTGGGTAACTATTGTTCTGGACTTAAGTAGTTCACGAAAACTAAATCCTGTGAATTTCAGATAGATTTAGTGCTTTACCATATACTGTCACTTTACTGGTTGTATGTTACTGTTTTTTGTTTTTTTCACATTGACATTTTCACAAATATCTCTGAGTCATCATTGATTCCACCATTTTCACCCATCATCGATTCCAAGATTTTCAGTCCCCATGTTGTTTGAGCTAAATAATTTGCCGATTCAAGAGTTCGTACAGAGAGATTTTTGAACTTCTTCTGCTGGGTCCTTACAAAGGTTGAAAATTCGTGTTTTTGAAGTTTGAATTTTGATTGTATGCACTTTTTTTTTGCTACAAAACTTATTTGAAAATTCTTCTTGTGGGTTAAGAAATGAAGTTGAAACTCATTCAAGATCTTGGTTATAGAATTATAGCAGTTGGTTCCTTTAACATTCGAAGTTGCGGTTGATTCCTTTCTTGGAACTGGGACTTTTTGTGTTGAGTTCGATTGCTGTTACTGATTGGAAGCTTGAAAACCAGATTGAAACAGTGGATCAATACCTTGGTTTGAAAATTTGAGTTGAACCACCATAGAAGAAGGGTGGGATTTGTTTGTCTTGGGGAAGGAGATTGCTTTTTTTGTTAGATAAGATACTATAAGTGGTCCATGCACCCGCCCTTTTTCGGTGTGGAATATGCACTTGCTACGTAATTAAAGAGGTGTTTATTAGACACACGTTTGGTTGGTGTGTAAAAGTTCATGTGGAACTCGGATGTGTAAAAGGGATTTGGCTAAAAGCCGAGGGGTTAACTATGTAGAGGCAATGCATGCGTGTTGTAAAATTACATCAATAAAATCTTGTATGATAATTATTCGCTGTGTTTTGTTTGTGAACCTAGTCTAATTTGTGATTTGGAAACTTGGTATCTCAGTCATAGGAAGGAAGCAGATACATGGGAATTTCGGCTGCAAGCTCTGTTAGTGAAGTTATGAAATTGTGCATATTTGATTTGAGAAGGGGTCAACATGAAGGGCAGGAGTTGGACAAGATTTTATATTTCTTTCCTGCTGATTTGCCTTTCCCCACCCAACTCTCTGTGATAGGGCTTAGTGAAGGACTCATAACATTCACCAGGTTTGTTGTAACTGGCACTCACATATCTACACTTGTATCTATTAGTGAGTAGAAATTCATGTGGCTCTTTACCCATCAAAAATAAATAATAAATAAAAGATTCATGTTGTTCTTCGAAAAACTCTTGCTTAAAGATGGGATATCTCGATTGGTTGCTCTGATTTTATATTTTTACATTACTTCTTTAATGCTGTTTCGATAGCTGATCTGCAATGTGATTTTAAATCTGTATTCCTGGATATAGCTTCAGTTCTTAGCTTTAGGGATATGTTTTTCATTGTTCATCTCCTTTCATTAATAGTCATTCTTATCCAAAGGATTCTTCAGCCATATCATTAAGTAGAAAGATAGCTGTGCTCATGTATTCTCATATTAGAGACATTAAAGATGTTTTAAAAATAGAGCTTGATGATTGTTCCTAAATTGAAATTAATTTTCTTAATGAAGAGCAATGGGATTCTGACGTGGCTGGGTTATTTTAAGACCAAGAGTAGTTCTTCATCTTATATTTATCTTCATTTTCTTGCTCTGTAAGGTAGATATTCCTTGAATGTGAACTGAGCCATCTGGATGCTGTTGTCAACTTCTTGCAGTTGTATGCTAGATGGCTCTTCTATGTGATATGATTATCTTTTTTATATTTTTTTCATTCTGTGCAGAATATTCTCTCCAGAGGCTCCATGTGAGGTTATAGAAGCAGAGATGCACTCCCATGTTTTCTATGAGGCAGAGCGTGATATCTGGATGGTGATGGTATGGCCTCTTGCACTCATAATCATTCTTTTTATTCAATTAGTGAACTTTTCTGGCATTTCATGTTACCTGTCATGGTTAAATTGTAAAGAATTTTTTGGTGAACTGGATGAAGGAAAGTTCTGCCAACTATCAGATTAAATAATTACATGCGGTGATCACTGATTATCTGAACTGGTTTTGAGAGATTATATGATGTTGGGCTGTCCTTCTACCTGCTACAATTTGAAAGTATGATCACTATGGAGGCTGGCTATAATCTCATTGATGTAAGCTTTGTTGGATATAAGTGGATATATAACTCACAAATTTCATAGATCTGATGCTACATCCTGCACCATCAGATTTATATAGCATCAGATTTGACATCTGTCAATGCGAACCGAAATTTACTTTTGAATTTGAATAATTTAAAAGGCTTGTTAGAATCTGAATATATAGTGGAAACAAGTCCCGCTCTTATTATTTTCTGAAGTACCATCTTGGTACTGTTTCTAAATAAAAATTTACTTCATCCAACGAAAAAAGTAAAAAAATCTGCCAGTACATCCTGACTTGCTTCTCGGTGTTGTCCTTGTTATACTTGAATAATTTTACTTATGAACAGTTCCAAGACTGTCACATGCAGTGAACTGAAGTCTAGAAGATTGAGGACTAGATTAGGGAGGAGGAAAAGAGAACTAGAGAAGTGGTAACTCAAAAGGAAATTTTGTTCCACAATACTTCTGGTTGAAGTCTAAATAAACTGCCAAACATTATAGTTGCAAAACTTCCGTACCGACCATGGCAGGTCCCTACTTCTTGGTGTGCTCAGACATGTCATAAACGGTCTAAGAATGGAGTAAGGTTGGTCTCGTGCTGGACATAGACATAATAACCTTGAGAGAAACCAGTGCTTTATGGAGTTTATCAATATTTTCTATGCTGTCTATGAGTATAATATCTCTAAAATCATCAGGTGCTTAATGCAATACTATGATTTGTATATGCAGTTGGCTGTGAAATAGATTTCCCAGAAATTCTTTAATAAAATTTGACTGGACAAGATGGAATGAATTAAGCATGACTATAATTTCTTGTTGGTGAAAAGATGAGTATGACTTACCTCTTTTTGATAAGGAAGCTAAGTATGACTTTTTTATGAAAACAAGAAAGGCTTAATGCACACATCTTTTGGACTAACTCAAATTTCCTCATGTTTTATTTTTATAGCAGAAGAAATTTATTATGTTTTATGACGCTTCTGTTATATATTTACTTTTCTGGTGGTATTAGGTGGTGGAAAAAAGTGAATCAGAAGCCATATGGCGGACTGCTGCTTTACGAGATGTTCTTAAAGAAGTTCACTCTCTCTTTGTGATGTTTCATGGGTCCATAAGAGCATTACTTGATAGAGAACCAAGTGGAGGGCTTACCCGGACGCATTTGTATTATTTCATCATGGATTATTTAAGTGGTGAGGCATCATTAGCTACCTTGAAAATATGCATTTTATCACTTTTATAAGAAAATATTCCTCTTCAAGTTATTTCATTGCAAGCCATGATTGTCAGCATTTGAAAAGCGGCCTTCATTGGAATTTAGCTGCTGGGGTAATACTGTAGCTTCTGTATCTAATAAGTTCATTTCAGTTTGTGCAATTTGAACATTAGATTGCATCTTGAATGCTTTGCCTATTAATTTTCCTCTGTGGCAGATTTTCTTTCTGGGAAGAAGCTTCACTTGCCAAATTTCCGTGACTCTTTGAAGGAGCGTGGAATGGTACAGATGTTGACTATTGGGAGGGAGGCAGCACTTGAAGTTCAGGTTTGTCTTGTCAGTTTATTGATTACACTGAAGGCCTGTCCATACTGGGACGAATAGATAAATCATAAATCTGTGGATTTATTTGTTTTGCTCGATTTATTCATTATATTGCTCAGTTCTGTGTCTGTTCTGCTCGTCTTGTTGACAAAAATTGATCAGGTTTGCACGGTTGCTTTGGTTTTCTCTAGTTAGGAGCAAGTTCTGACTTCTCTGTGGTCTAATCTAAAGCCACCATAAGTCACTCTTTTACATGATAGCTTCTGCCAAAAGGTCATGTCATCTTGATGTCCAAGAAAATCCCAGCTACTATCTTTTTAGAAATTGGTGATGTCATTACTGAAACACTTGGTGCTGTTCTATTTTATGAATGCCTTAATAAAGATTAAGTGTTCCAGTCCACGGTGGAAGGTTACTTGGGCATGCCTCTGGGTAGCAATCACAAGGCAGTGGACATCTGGGAGGTATCCTGGAAAAGACTGAAAGGAAATTAACTAGGTGGAAAGCTCAGTATTTATCTTAAGGTGGAAGACTGATCTTAATAAATTCTGTTCTGGACTCCTTACCCACCTATGTGATGTCTTTATTTTCAATCCCAGCAAAAGTTGTAGAAAAGTTAGACAGGCTGAGGAGGAACTTTCTGTGGCATGGAAATAAAGAAGGGAAAGGTTATTGTCTAGTAAACTGGAAGACTGTGCTTCTCAGCAGAGAAAGAGGTGGTCTGGGAATCAGAAATCTGAGGTTGCAAAATGAGTGTACACTGGTGACTGGTGAGAAAAGAGCTCTATGGAAGGAGGTTATAACAGCGAAGTACGGTGAATTAAACCCCTGGTGTACAGAGAATGTTTCTGAACCTTATGGTGTGGGTGTGTGGAGAACAATCAGAAATCTTTGGCCACAGACGGAAGCAAATTTATTTCTCAAAGTGGGGAATGGAAACAAAACAAAATTTTTGGAAGAATGGATGGGTTAATCAAACCTCTCTCAAGGATCTTTTCCCAGATTTGCTCCTCATTTGTGAAAATCCCGAAGATAGAGTGTGTGATTGTTGGATAGAGCAGGGATGGAACATATCATTTAGGAGAATGATTAATGTTTGGGAAATAGAGAGGGTGGCAGCTCTGCTGGGAACATTAGGTGGAATTTCCATTACCACAACAGCTACAGACAGGGTCTTATGGAAACTCAGCACAGATGGGGTTTTCTCAGTCAAAAGTGCTTACAACAGCGGACTACATGAGATGACTAGTGGAACACAGTATCCTTGGAGGTACTACTTTATGAAATGACACAATGATCTTCTGTGAGCCACACGAGGAGCAACTTAGATTCATCAACAATTTTTTTTTTTTGAAGCATCTGTAGGCTTGAACATTAATTGGGGAAAGAGCAGTTTATATCCTATCAGGAATGTGACAAACATTAAGAGGCTAGCTAACATTTTGGGTTGCAAAGTGGAGAAATTTCCCACAATCTACTTAGATATGCCTCTAGGCAATAAACACAAAGATTCGAAGAAATGGGACAGCATAGTGGATAAGACTGAAAAGAGACTAGCCAGATGGAAAGCACAATACATATCCTTTGGTAGTAGACACATCATTATCAACTCTGTCCTAGATTCTTTCTCTCCCAACATATGTTATGTTTCTTTTTCCTTTACCTGCAAAGATGGCTAAGAAATTGGACAAACTTAGGAGAGATTTCCTTTGGCATGGCTGCAAAGAGATCAAAGGATACAATCATGTCAAGTTGGAAGACAGTTTAGCATAGAAAAGATAAAAGTGGTTTGGGCATCAGAGATTTGAGGAAGTATTACAACTACCTTTTGATAAAATGGTTGTGGAAATATACTGAGGAGAGGCAAGCTTTGTGGAAAGGCCTGATTAAATGTAAATATTGGGAGGATGGATTCTGGTGTAGTAAGGTAAGAATTGATGCTTATGGAGTGGGGGCTAGGAGAGCTATTAGAAACTTATGACTCAAGCTAGAACCAAATTTACATATCAAGGTGGGGGATGGAAGGAAAACTAGATTCTAGTGGGATTTATGGATCAAACAGGCGCCCATGAAGGACCCATTTCTTGATTTTTTTATTTTGTGCACTAATTCTGATGCAATGATCAGTGATTGCTGGATAGAACAATGTTGGAACTTTTATTTCAGAAGTCTACTAAATGATTGGAAAATAGAGAGTGTAGCCAAATTGTTGGAGGAAGTGGGGGATTTTTCAGGTACTAATACAACCAATGATGCAGTTAGATGGTCTCACAGTGAGGATGGGATCTTCATAGTTGGCAGGGTATACAAGAAGGAGGGCAACCAGCAAAAAAGCAGATAACAGAGTTTATGGAAATTTTTTTGGAGGAATTCAGCACCAACAAAAGTTTAGTGCATAGTCGGAGAAGGAAAGGAAGGATCATACTTCCTGGGTGCTCTTTATGTGGGAAGATAGGGAAAACTACTAGTCACCTATTCTTATATTGTACTTTCACATCACAAATATGGTCCATGCTTCTCAACTTTTCAGAAGTGAAATGGACTATGCAAGAACATACAACTGATTTCATGAGGTGCTGGATTAGAATAGGAGCTAGCAAGAGGCAGAAGACCTAGTGGAATTTAATTTTACATTGCATTTGGTGGACAGTGTGGAAAGAGATGAATAATAGGAATTTTGAAGATAATATCGAATTTCATTTTCAAGGTTGAATAGAATTGCATTGTATCTCTATATTTTTGGTGTAAAGAGATAGGATTGGAGGATTCGGATCAATTTTTAGAATTCTTAGGATCGTTGTAAGTATTACTTTTTGTTCTTTTCTGATTTTCTAAAAGGTTTCCAGCATTCCCTTAATGCCAAAGAAGATAATGTTATCAATTCACAAAAATAATATATGGCCTAACTGATGATTTGAACTCTATTTTTTATGTCCCCTCTTGATTGAGGTGTGTATGAATCCAATGCCTCAATATAGATTTTGCTAGTAAGGCTAACGTTATTGTGCACATGCCATCATCTTTTGATCTATTGCCATTCTAATTACAGTTTCTTGCATTTGGCATTCGCAGTCACTTGTAAGAGTGCTAGAATCATGTGCTGGCTGCAAACAGAGCTACTCACTGATCATGTTCCAGGATTTGTTGGTGTCCACAACTCTTTCTCCTGTAGGCTTTTCTCTCTCTCCTCTCTCTCTCTCTCTCTCTCTCTCTCTCATTTTTATTTGAACTTTTCTATTTATACTTTGGTCTAGTTAGACCTGGCAGTTGGATCGGGTTAGCTAGGAAACTGGCCCAGAAAATAGACCCAGGAAGGTTAATTGGGTCTGGCTAGTCCAGGCTTAGGTTGGGGCCAGTTTCAGGACTTCTAGGCTCTAGCCCATGAATTGGGTCAAAGGGGAAACTACTTCCAAATTGGACAGTCTGTGATTGGCAGGGAAAAGAACACTACAAAATACAAATCAAAAAATAAAAACTAAAACTGGTAATTCCAGTTTGTGCCGTTGCATCTGTACTGGGACAAGTGAGCTTACTCTCGGGGAATACACCAGAGGTTCTTGTTCACTTAAAAGGTTGGGTTAAAGCTGAACTAAGAAAGTAAGTGGTCAAAAATGATTCTAACACAAAAGAACGAATATGAATGTGCTATCTCACTATATTAGATTGAGATTTCTTTTGTTAACTTTTTGTTTATGAAATTATTTTTTAAAAATTTGTACTTTTGTTAAATCTAATAGTGTAATAGCTACAGTTTATTTTACTTATTTTTCCTCAAGTATTCCGTGTTTTAACTTACAAACTATAAAACAAATACAATGTCACATTTACGTTTTTCAATAATATTTTTTAAAATAATAGATTAATTTAAAAGTTACTGTTTACATTTTTCAAAATAACTATTGCCAAAATCTATTTAAATAGGTACAATGATAAAAGTTTAAATAACTCCCGGCCCTGCCCACCAATGGACCGGTTCAATCGGTTAGTGGTCCTGGTCCGAGGCCGGACCCAAACCATAAGAACTTTTGCCAGCCCAGCGCTAAGTTGCAACCAACTTGGGCTGTTTCAACCCGGACTGGTCCCAACTTAACTAGGCAATCATCCTGGTCAGGTTATGCCAGTTCCCAGATTTATCTTTAGTAACTTTGTTATAGAAGCAGTTGCAATTCAAAACTTATAATGTCTGCAGTGACCAGCTATATATGTAGGATCCTTTAAATGCACGTTTTGCTCTAATCATGAATGGTCACTATTCATCTTTTCAGGATGACCTGATTAACCTATTCACGTACACTGTCATGAGGTTGACCCCAAATGCTCTGTCTGCTGGAGCTAGCTCCTGGTCCTATTTACGCAAAGGAAGTAGTACTTCTAATGCTTCCGCGTCTTTATCGACAAGCTCTAACTCTGTTCTGAACCGGTACAACAACTCACAGGATACTTCTCCAGTTGGAGTTCGTAGCTATCAGGTTGTTAGGCCCTTACAGCATGAGAAATGGTCCAAAGGGAAGGATGCTTTCCTTGTTACTGATATTTGGGGCACAGAAGTTGGCAGCTCGAGTCCTAGCAGTCCAACAATTTGGCTCAAGCAAACAGAGGAGAGGATGTATCTTTGTGCTTTTCAGCATAAGAGCCTCACCATAATACTTCTCATTCCTGTCACATCTGTACACAATGGGGAGCAAGGGTTGTCAGTGGTGAAGCAGCAAATTCTGGAGAATGTAAGTCAATGCAACAAATGGTCTTATTTTCTTGAAAACAAATTGGTCCTTCTTTAACTCACTTCTTGTTGTAGGCCGTTTATTTTGACCTTCACTGACTTCCAAATTAGGAACCTTTGTTTAGGACATCATTCTGTAAATTGGAATTTATAGCAGCAGTGCTTGAAAAGGGTTTAAATTTACCTTTATATCTTAAAACTTTTCTATGACCTCTTTTGAAACATTGAAAGATAAAACTTAGTGGGTCAATTATAATCTTTTGTCTTAATTTTACATTGGCTATGGATAAGGGTTTCAGAAAAAACATCTCTATCCACCAGGTAGTGGTAAGGTCAGCGTACACTCTACTCTCCCCGAAGCCCACTTAGTGGGATTTCACTGGGTATGTTGTTGTTATTGTTCCTATGGATAAGGGTTAGCCTAGTAATATCTGCCTGGTTCTTGTTGATTTTCTGCATTTGGTTAATGTTAACATGGTGGATGTGAGAAGAAAGTAATTGCATAAAGAACTTACCAGTTCTCAGAAAAGAAAGTAATTGCATAAAGTCGCTAGGGAGCTTGGACCTCGTTATACCTCACATCTTCTATATAAGGAGGAAGGTTTCCCTATTTCCTCTTCTTTTGTTGGGGATATATTATATATACAATGATAGATGGTTAGCAAGGGTGGAGGTGGGAGGATGTTGGAGTAGTCGCTGGCAAAACCTAATTTATCTGGTGACAGAATGGACAATCAAGGAAATAAAAGTTTATTGTACTGTTGCAGCTGGGATGAAAAGAAGAAATGAGAAATGCCAATCTCTTATGAGCAGGAAAGTCGGAACTTTTTTCAGTTTATATTGGCAATAGATTAAAAGTTTTCCTTCATGGCGATCTACAGCAACTCCCAGGCCTGTGTATCTCATGGAAGTTTGAGCTGTCATGGATGTAAATCGTCCCACCAATTCTTCATTTTTGTTTCAGTATGTGCAATCTGGCATTTTATTATGTGTCAGACTCACACATTAGGTCAATCTGACTGCAAATATAAAACGGAAGAAATCTATAATATACCCTTGTCAAAATTAGAAGTTACAAACTACTAAATCATTCTGACGTAATTAAGATTGGTTATTAACTCAAATCCTTGGTGTACAAAAGTAGAGTCAGTCGTAGACATTTTGTATCCCATGTTTTTTCTTTAGTGAATTCTTTTGACTAGGTAAGGAGAATAATTGCTTATGCCTCGTCTAAATTTTATTTAGTTGACAAACTTAAAAATTGTATCAACTTAATTTTATTCTAAACTCGACATTTCCTTACTAAGAAGCTCATTGTACTGAGTCCTGGGTTTCTTTCCTTGGTTGTTTCATGCCTTATTTAGTTGACAAATACATATCTGATCTGTATATTAACAGCTTTAGGTTCTTCAGGCCTTCTTAGAAGACTTCGAATAGTGGCTTGTAGTGGTTACTAACCAAGCTAGTCTTGGTTTGACTCCTCATAAGTCGAGTGGGCACAGGTAGAAGTGATAACCACTTGATGCAAGAAGATTCTGCCAAGTTCCCTGTGAAGAAAACAGAAAACAAAGATACGAGCTCAAGTGAAAATAACTGAAATAAATATCAATCATAGTTCTTTTTATCAAGATTATGTTTCTTTGTGTTCTCCGTGGGTTTTCCCTTCCCATTTTCATTTGCTGAAAATATTCTCTGCTTTTGAGATTAATAGTCCACTGGCGAGCATAATTGTGATAGAATGAATCATTATATTGGTCGGTTAATGACATATCTTGTAATTGTAGGCCTCACCGAAGATATTCAAAGTTGAAGAGAAACTATCCCGAGGATGGGGTGGCGAGAACGCATATCATGTGAGTGGTTACCGCTACTTACTTGTGGATGGTGATAAATACATCTCTCGGGCTTCCCCACCTGGAAAAGTAACAACGCTTACGAAGGTTAGATCACTTCCTTTTTCCTTATTTTGGTTGTCAAAGCTTTTAGAATCTCAGTACTATCGAAATTTTGAAGATAAGACATTTATTGGAGTTATAATTGTTATGGGCATAGCTGAACTAAATTGCATCTTTTTGTGCTTGCTGTTGGAAAGCTTGTACAGAATTAAGTATTGGTAAAGTGAATTTACATTAATTTTGGGGTTCTGTATTTTTGGATAATTTGCATTTCGGAGCCATGTAATTGATATGTTGGAGACTTCTTGTTAGCTTCCTTTCGAAGTGAGCTGTTTGTTGTTGCTTCCATGATGCTTAGGTTTTTGCATGTGGCTCATAATGAGTTTTTGGCTACCTTGCACTATTAGTATGAGCTATCTACCACAAGCTAGTAACTGAAAATTATAATAAAAATTAGGCTACCACACAGTCCGCATATTTCGGTGCTTGGTTGCTTTTTATTTTGAAGACTCTCATCCACTTATTGCACTATTAGTATGAGCTATCTACCACAAGCGAGTAACTGAAAATTATAATAAAAATTAGGCTACCACACAGTCCGCATATTTCGGTGCTTGGTTGCTTGTTATTTTGAAGACTCTCATCCACTTATTGGCAAACATGTATTTGGTAGCTTGTTTTAAAGATGTATAGAACCAAAATCTGCTCCTAGAGTTCTTGTATTAGGTATCCTATTAAGCCCCAATTGCCTTTCAATCAATATTTTTGTCAAAGTGATTAAATACACAATCTCTGTACATGTTGAATATAACTTCCTGACGTTTTGCTTGTTGCATGAGTGCCTGTGTTACTAAACATTTACCAGGTGACCAGTTCCTTGTTAAGTTCACAAACATTTGCTTAATGAGAGTTAATCATGAATTGGTAATGTTTTTTTCTCATAGGATGATTTAGCCATGGTGATCAGGTTTGTGTACTGTAATATTAGACTTTAACTGTTACTCAAAAAATTCTGTTTACGTGGGCAGGATTCTTTAGTTTCAATGAGTAAGCTTCGAGAAGAGGTTGACTTAGAAAAGAGCAGAGCTAAATGTGATGTCTCTGGCTGCGAGAAAGACCAAGAAATATGCATTAGAGCAAAAAATGGTGCTTGGGTGATTTCTCGGCTGACACGAGGGAAGGAACTTTATATGGTACTTGAGAAAGCCAATGAAACCCTTCTTTACGCTTCTGAGGCTGTTGAAAAGTTCAGTGACAGGTAAAATCTCCACCAGCAAAGTTTCCAAGCCAAAATCACATTTACTGAAAATTTTCACTTCTAAGTTTCTAACGAACTAGGATTATTTGAACCTACATGTGCATCAATAAGTTCTGTATGAGCTCCCTGTTTGCTTATGTTTCCAATAGGATTTAACTTGCATATATATATATATATATATATATATATATATATATATATATATATATGTATATTAACCTATTGTAGCAGGTCAATCTCCCTTGTTTTTTCAGGTTACGAATTTCATTGAAATTTCTTTCGCGCACTGTGTATAGAATTAGAAGTTACAGTTCCCAGTAAATATATTGCAGTGAAAAGGGTTTGTACCCTATTTTTGGAATATTGTTGATCTCATGTTAACTTTCTTAATATTCACAGGTATTGCAGTGGCGTTTTTTCTTTGTAATAGAACTGGGTAGCCAATTCTTTGTTTTGCAGAGAGACAGAAAGCTATAGCTATCATTTTGTTGTTAGTCCAAATGTGTGTACTGTTTTGTAAGTAAATAAACTTCACTTGTATAATGATGCATTTTTTTGCCCTGTAATTTAAAGTATCGATTTTACCAGTCGAATCTGCACCTTTTTCTGGAAATCAGAGAAGCATGAAGAAAAAGAAGAGAATAAAAGAATGTGGGTTGTCTGCTAGAGCCGGTTGGTCTGATTTTGATATGCTATAATTGAACCCGAGGTACTCAGGAAACATTCTTTTTACCTCCACGAGGTAGGGTTAGGGTAATGATCTATTTTGTACACTCCACCTCTCGAGAATTTCTAGTAATTATGTGATTTTGCAAGTACTTTGCAAATTGGCTAATAATGAAGATGTTTTTAGTACTAAAACCAATTATAAACAAGTTACAATTATCATATTTTACTAATTGAGAAATTCTTTTGGTCCTTTATTGAAAAAAAAAATTGAACCTAAATCATAATTTAAGGGCATAACTAAGCCAGTTGGCTAACCCTGAGAAATATTTTAAAACCTAACTTAGGTAAATCATAAAAGGATGTCATTAGTCCTATTTTTATTAACTGGAGAATATTTTGAAAAAGAAAAAATATCACACATAATTTAAATTTGCAATTTAAATATTAATAGGGGTCATTAGGTTTAATCTCAAAAAGCCTCATCCCCATAGGATATTTTATCGGATATCTACCCTATAAATAGCATAAGATCGTATAAACACAATCTCTAAATGAATACAAGTAGTAGTAACTAAAACTCAACATTTTTTTTTTTTTAGAAATAAAAATGAAAGTATGCACAACTTATTTTATAAATGTTATTTCAAAATTAACTAGTCAAACTAAATATGGTAAAAAGGCCAACTCAGCCTCACCCGACCAAAGGAATTTGAAGGACTAGGGTAGGCTGACTGACTGTTCATTTGAAAGGGTCTGAAAATGCTCAACCCTACCAATCCTAGAAGGGTTGAAGGCTGAGGCGGGCTTGATTTTTTTAGAAAAAACTAATTTTTTCTTTTCAAATTTTAAATTTTATGATGTAATTTTTTTAAAAAAAAACTATTTTTTTTTTCAAATTTTAAATTTTATAACATAAAAAAGATGACAATATTTTCAAATCAAATATGACAAATAATACTAATAAAAAGTTTAGTATAATTAACATGTATCTATAATACGATACACGAGATACATGTATCTAAATCTCAGATACACGAGCCGAATAAGACAGTGACAATCGAGATGGAGGGAGGCGAGGGGGCATGGTTTATATATCCTAGATACAAGCAAATCTGCTTGGACATAGTATAATTGGAACATCCTTAAGTAAATAGTTTTGACCGATAGATCGACCCTGACACGACCTCAATAAAACCTCAAGGGTTAAGGTTTTATATGGATCAAACTTATAACCCCTAGTTTTAAATGGGCTTGAAAAATTATATTTCACCCAAATAACGGGTTGGGTTAGGCCAACCATCACAAATTCTATTTCGGAATTATTATAGGAACAATTATTTGGATGAATATCATTTAATAAATAATTATAGATTTTAACTGTAACGATTCAAAAAAAAAAATTTATAAATAAGAATAAATAAGTATTTAAGGGCGTAATTGTCCTTTCACGTTTTAAATGAATAAATAAATAAATAAATAAAAAAAAAAACAGATTTGTATTTATTTATTTCAAGTGTTATTTGACTAATTCTTGAATTAGTCTCCTAATCCAAATAGTCCTCTCTCTCTCACGCTTCTTAACTCCCTCTCTCACGTTCTCCATCTTCCTCACATTATTTCTGCCATAATATCAACAGTTTTCATGTTTGAAGAACTCACAAAAAAATTTTAAGCAAAAGAAAAAGTAATCAAAACGTCAAGGCTAAGAGAGGTTCGTCGAGAGAGGTATACTTTGAAGTGAATTGGGAGTGGTTTGGAGGAGTTTTCCGGGCAGCAACGTTAAAGTTTGAACATCGATTAAGGTATGAGTTTCTCTCATGGAATTCTTTCTCCAAGAGTACTTTCTTTCGGACGTTTCTTAAACTCTTGAAACTAAGGTTGTTCCCCTTCGTATGCCCTTGTCCTTAGCTCCCTAATGAATTTGTAGGATGGGTATGTTGTGCTGCTAGATTTTTGCATGAATGATGTGTTTAAATTAAATATGAATGTGTTTATGTGCGGGAAATCGCGATAATGATCATCAAAATATGACCGGAAAAAGTTGATGTATGGGTGTGTATAGGGCAGTGTTTTAGGCATTGTTTTGGGGTATATAAGTTGTTTATTTATCATGTATTTTATGTGTGAAATGGGTGTGCAATGTGATGTTCATTTTGATGAAGCATAGTGAAGTGAATGAACCATGAAATCTCCCTAAGAACTAATGTGAAACTTGATGAAAAAGTGCAGAAAAATAGTGGAATAAATTTCCAAAAACATAGAAATAGGTTTAAAAAGAATCTGGAAATTTTTGGATGTCAAAGAATTAAAAAAAAACGTTTTGAGGCCTGCAGGGATCGAACCCAGGACCTCCCTGCAGCTGCCTTAACAAAAAAAAGGATTTAAAAAGGGAATGTTGGGGGCGGGGATCGAACCCGCGACCCCCATTCGCGAAAAAGAAAAAAAAAAAATTAAAGAGGGAATGCTGGGGGCGGGGATCGAACTCGCGACCCCCAGCTATGGGCGGAACGAATTAAAAGGGAGAAAAGGAACGCGAGGCGTGGGAATCGATCCCACGACCTCAGCGCTGAAGGGAGGGCGCAAATAATAGCGTGAGGCTGTGGGGATTCGATCCCACGACCTCACTGCCACTCCCCTATTAAATAAAAAAAAAAATAGAGGGGCTGTGGGGGTTCGAACCCACCACCTCACAGCCTCCTCTTCAGCGAAAATGAGAGGAAAAATAAGGGGGCTGTGGGGGTTCGAACCCACAACCTCCCTATTCAAGCGAATTTAATTAAAAATAATAATAATAGTAAATTAAAATTCTAATTAAAGTTGGAAAATTAATTCTCTTATGTAAACATTGAGATTTAATTTAGAATTTTAATTAAAAATAGAATATTAATTCTTTTATGTAAATATTGAGATTTAAATTGGAATTCTAATTAAATTAGAAAATTATTCTTTCATGTAAATGAATGAAATTTAATCTAGAATTCTAATTAAAATAAAAAATTTATTATTTCACGAAAATGTTGAGACTTAACTTAGAGTTCTAAATTTATGAATATTAGAACTAAAATCAATGAAAAATATAAATGATATCCAAATAATTCAAAATTTGGGTTCTCGTGTCCAAACCTCCGTATTGATACATAAGTCATACGTGAGTGAAATATTCAAGAATAATGTCATCTACTTAGATCAAAAATCAAAGATCTTGGCATATATACAAGATACATAAGTCTTGTAATACATAATCTTAGAAAAACAAGAATTCACTTAACGAACTATAAATGAAGCCTCATGGCTTGTATGTATAGATATATAAGTTTAACATACATTCAAGAATAAGTGAACCTAAGATATACGTAATGAAATGAAGAATGTGGTGACAATCATGATGTGAGGTTAATGCATATGATGAGAGCAATTTTAAATGAGCTTAAGTAAATGTTACCGATACATACTCACCAATGAGAGTGTAAGATAATGAAGAGACCAGTCTCTATGAATACTCTAATAAAAATATTGAGTTTAAAACACTTAATAATAATGATGAGATGAGAAATCATCTATTGAGCTATGATGTCTTCATACTAGAAGCAAACTTCTATGATGTATGAGTTGCATGTAATGGAACTTTATACCGAGCACCGATAGGCTAGCTATGAGTGGTGATGCCTTCTTTCGGGAAGGGCGGAGGTTCACGTAATTCTCATGAGATGAGACTGTCCGGCTTGCCGGGTATGGGTCTCCATACATCTCCTAGTCTTTGAACCTATATTGCCACTATAGGGATCTGGCGGGGTTAAATTCCCATATACGCTAGCATGTTATTGAATCGCTTTGGCCGGTGATTCCACCTCTTTTCGGTGTGGGGAAGACACTGGATTTCATGATGCTCACATGAACTATGTCGGTTAAAGTTAAAGTTCCCAATGAATGAATGAGGCCAGCCTCAAACGAATCATATAAAGAAATGAATGATACCGAAGGTGTTAGGATAGGATAATCAAGAGGTGAGCTAGATTCAGGTAATGACATTAGGTCATTCCTGATCATTGCACAGCAAACCCGATGAAAGTCTTAAACTACATCCTAGGTATAGCTGGTGTTCGCACTGGCCTATGAATGAATTGAAATGAAATACGAATGAATGAGTGAAGCAGACTCTGTGTTTGCTAAAGAAGGCTCCCTAGTTGAGGTCCCATATGTTGAGCCCTCATTTTGGAAAGTCTTAAAGTTAAGTCTATGATAATAAGGTCTCATGGTATACGAATGAATAATATGAAAGAAAGTATGTGTTATATGTTATGTGTTATATGAATATGTTATGTTTTGTGTGCTATACGATAATTATAATGATGCATGTCACTCTCATGGCATAACTTTCCAAATCTCAATTTGGCAAGTCCACTGACTTGACTTCCAAAAATCATGTTGTTAGGAAAGAGCTATTCTTCCTCATGCATGTCCCTGGTGTGTACTTGCATATACTCATACTTAGTACAAGTGTGTACTAATTCCATACGAACATCTACTTTTAGGTGCAGGCACAGGTGGATGCTAGAGCTACAGGTTCGTTGTTGCAGCTATCCGGACATCAGTATTCATCCGGAGTTTGGTAGGTCCTCATGCTTTCGAGGATGCTACTGTTTTACATTCTAGCGTAGTTTTAGAGTTGAGCTAGCGGAGCATGTTCCACTAGCGTTTCTTTCCTGTTTTGGTTCAAACTTTGTATTGGTGCTATTTTGGCCGATATACAATTAATACTTAATGAATTATTCCTTTCAGTTGCTTATCTCTTAAATGTTAGATGGTTGATGATGAACGATTACGAAATGTTAAGAATGTTCAACAAGTATGATTAAAGAATCAAAAATTTCAAATTTTCCGCAAAAAAATTAATCTATGTAAAGCAAGAATGACGTAAGCAGGCTTGTCTGCGACCTCTGAGAGGTCAACGACGCCGGTCTCGTCTGGGGTCTAGATTCCGGTTGTGACAAAGTTGGTATCAGAGCGCTAGGTTAAATTCCTCGAATAATGAGTTCACATCAATCACATTGAGTAGTTTCTAAGTCATGGTAGTGAAGTGCACCACTATCCTGGATTAGAGACTGCATGATGCGTAGGAAAGACTTCCCTTCTTCTTATCTTATTGTGCTCTTCCTAATGTTTAAATTCTTGGTGTTACGAACGTGTCTAACATCAACCTTGCTGTTTTCAGAGAATGAATACCTGGGGAACTAAGGGTCTGAGGACGGGAGCAGCAGCAGCTAGGGGTAATCAGAATCCACCCCAGGCTCCAGCTGAAGGAGTGGCCATGCCAGTGAACCCAGCTGGGTTGACTGATGCGGAGGTGAGGGCATCTCTAGCCCAGATGGCACAGGCCATCACGATGCAGGCCCAAGCTATGACTGCCCAAGTCAACCGGCAGGATGTTCTGAGGGAAAACCCACCGGCTCGCAGCATAGCTGACAGACTGCGAGACTTCACGAGGATGAATCCTCCAATTTTCACAGGGGCTAAGACTTCAGAAGATCCCCAGGAATTTATAGACGAGTTGCATAAGATACTGGTGGCCATGGGGGCCACTGATATTGAGAAGGCTGAGTTGGCTTCCTACCAGCTCAAAGATGTTGCACAGACTTGGTGCAAAATGTGGCGAGATAGCCGTGTCCTAGGAGGGGTGCCAGTCACCTGGGAGCTGTTCAAGACAGCATTTTTGGAAAGGTTCTTCCCTAGAGAGATGAAAGAGGCCAAGGTTGAGGAGTTCATCAACCTCAAGCAAGGATCCATGACTGTCAGGGAGTATTCCCTGAAGTTTGTGAAGTTATCAAGGTATGTACTTCCCTTAGTATTTGATAACAAGAATGATGAGAGTACTTAACTTTGTTGAAATCATCCAGGTATGCTACTCCCTTGGTTTCTACCAGCAGGGAGGAGATGAGCAGATTCCTCACAGGAATCAATGGAGACCTGGAGGAAGATTGTCGGGCTGCGATGCTCCATGATAATATGGACCTTTCTAGATTAATGATGCATGTCCAGCAGGTAGAGGACAGCCGAAAGAGGAGAGGTGTACGTGATGTTAGGAGGCCTAGGCCTCAAGATCAGGCAGGTCCCAGCCATGGAGGCCATAGAAACAATTTTGGCGTCCGCGAGCAGCCCAAATTCAAGAAGGGGCAACAGAGTGCTGGAAATTCTGACCCTCAGAGAAATACAACGCCTAGAGGAGGCAGACCCGAACCCAAGAGGGGCAATGGAGGTGAGATGCAGCGTCCAAGGAAGACTTGTACTAAGTGTGGCCGAATGCACCTTGGAGAATGTAGACAGGGCACTAATGCCTGTTTCGGTTGTGGTAAGAGTGGACACATGGTCAGAGACTGTCCCCAGAACAGAGGTCAGGCTGGGGGTAATGCTCAGCCTAGGCCTACCCCACATAATGCAGCAGCAGCCGAACCTCCGAAGAGGAACAGATTTTATGCCTTGAAAGGTAGGGAGGAGCAGGAGAAGTCCGCTGATGTGGTCACAGGTATGCTGCAAGTATTCTCAACTTCTGTTTATGCTTTACTTGATCCAGGGTCTACGCTTTCCTTTGTAACTCCTCTGCTTGCCCTTACCTTTGAAATACTACCTGAAGTTCTGCATGATCCTATAGTGGTTAGTACGCCTTTAGGAGAAAATGTGAGAACCGAAAGGGTATACAAGAATTGCCCAATAGTTGTGAGTGGCAAGGCTATGTGTGCAAACTTGATTGAGTTACCCATGCATGATTTTGATATTATTCTTGGCATGGACTGGCTTCACAGCCATTATGCTTGCTTGGACTGTCGTAGTAGAGTGGTGAGGTTTCGTTTCCCTAATGAAGAAGAGTTAGTCTGGGAGGGGTACAATCCGATTCGTCCTAACCCCTTGATTTCAAATCTTAAGGCCAATAAAATGATGGCCAAAGGGTTATTATGTCATCTAGTGAGTGTTAATGATTTAGATCATGATGTTCCTTCCATAGACTCGGTGCCTGTAGTAAATGAATTCCTAGATGTGTTTCCTGAAGATTTGCCTGGAGTCCCTCCCCTTCGAGAGATTGACTTTGGTATCGACTTAGAACCTGATACTAAACCAATCTCAATTCCTCCTTATAGAATGGCTCCAGCAGAACTCAAGGAGTTGAAGCTGCAGTTAAAAGATCTCACGGATAAGGGTTTCATTCAGCCGAGCATATCCCCTTGGGGCGCTCCAGTGTTGTTTGTAAAGAAAAAGGATGGGACCCTTAGAATGTGTATCGATTATCGGCAGCTCAACAAAGTCACTATAAAGAATAAGTACCCACTTCCCAGAATTGATGATTTGTTCGATCAGCTCCAAGGGTCTAGTTTCTTCTCTAAGATTGATCTTCGTTCAGGGTATCATCAGCTTAGAGTTAGGGATAGGGATGTCCCAAAAACAGCTTTTCGTACCCGTTATGGTCATTATGAGTTCTTGGTTATGTCATTCGGCCTCACGAATGCACCTGCTGCATTTATGGACCTCATGAACAGAGTTTTCCGTGAATACCTTGACTCTTTCGTCATAGTATTCATTGACGACATTCTCATCTACTCTAAGACCAAGGAAGAGCATGAACAGCATTTGAGACTAACCTTGCAGGTACTTAGACAGCATCAGCTGTATGCCAAATTCAGCAAGTGTGAATTCTGGCTGAGATCAGTGACCTTCCTGGGCCATGTTGTGTCCGATCAAGGTGTAGAAGTGGACCCCAGAAAGACTGAAGCAGTTAAGAAATGGCCAAAGCCTCTTACACCCACCGATATCCGTAGCTTTCTGGGATTGGCTGGTTACTACCGCAGGTTCGTGGAGGGATTTTCTTCCATTGCTGCCCCACTTACAACCTTGACAAAGAAGAAATCCAAGTTTGAATGGACGGACACTTGTGAGAAGAGTTTCCAGGAGCTCAAGGACAGACTCACTTCAGCCCCGGTGCTTACTCTGCCTAAGAGTGGCGAGAATTACACTGTCTATTGCGATGCATCTAGGGTCGGTTTGGGATGTGTTCTTATGCAGGCTGGTAAGGTGATAGCTTATGCTTCCAGACAGCTCAAGGTTCATGAAAAGAATTATCCCACTCATGACTTGGAGTTGGCAGCTGTGGTGTTTGCGTTGAAGTTATGGAGGCATTATCTATATGGAGTACACGTGGATGTGTTCACGGATCATAAGAGTCTCCAGTACGTGTTCACGCAGAGGGAGCTGAATCTACGGCAACGCAGATGGTTGGAGCTGTTGAAGGATTATGATATGAATGTGCACTATCATCCAGGTAAGGCTAATGTTGTGGCTGATGCTTTGAGCAGGATGAGCATGGGGAGTACAGCCCACGTTGAGGATGAGAAGAAGGAGCTAGTGAAAGAGGTACACAGATTGGCCAGGCTGGGTGTACGGTTGGTTGACTCTACTAGTGGAGGTGTATCAGTTCACCCTAGTTCTGAATCATCCCTGATAGTGGAAGTCAAGAAGGGTCAGCATCTCGATCCTGTGTTGATGGAGATGAAGGACTCAGTGTTGTTAAAAATGAATGAGTCTTTTGCTTTGGGAGATGATGGCATACTTAGATACCAGAACCGGTTGTGCGTACCAGATGTAGATGATTTACTGACCAAGATTGTTACAGAGGCCCATGGTTCCAGATATTCCATACATCCAGGTTCCACAAAAATGTATCATGATCTTAAGCAGATTTATTGGTGGGATGGCATGAAGAAGGATATTGCAGACTATGTGGCTAAGTGTCCTAATTGTCAGCAGGTTAAGGCAGAGCATCTTAAGCCTGGTGGTCTGACTCAGATTATTGAGGTTCCGACTTGGAAATGGGAGGCCATTAATATGGACTTCGTTGTTGGTCTTCCGAGGACTAGGAGGCAGCATGACTCTATATGGGTTATTGTGGACAGACTGACTAAGTCTGCCCACTTTATCCCTGTGAAGTCTACTTACAGGGCCGAGGATTACGCGAGACTTTACATTGATGAGATTGTGAGATGGCATGGGATCCCTTTGTCTATTATTTCAGATAGAGGAGCTCAGTTTACTTCGCATTTTTGGAAATCTTTCCAGAAAAGCTTAGGCACGCAGGTGAAACTTAGCACTGCCTTTCATCCTCAAACAGATGGGCAGGCAGAGCGCACTATTCAGACATTGGAGGACATGTTAAGAGCGTGTGTGATTGACTTTAGAGGTAATTGGGATGACCATCTACCTTTGATAGAGTTCTCGTATAATAATAGCTATCACTCCAGCATTGGGATGGCACCGTTTGAGGCATTGTATGGTAGGAGGTGTAGATCTCCAGTTGGGTGGTTCGAGGTTGGAGAGTCATCTATTTTGGGTCCAGAGATCATTCATGAGGCCTTGGAGAAAGTTAGAATGATTAGAGACAGGTTGGCTACCGCTTACAGCCGACAAAAGTCATATGCAGACAACAGAAAGCGACCCTTAGAATTTAACGTTGGTGACCAGGTTTACTTGAAGATATCGC
Source organism: Solanum lycopersicum (assembly GCF_036512215.1). NCBI lineage: Eukaryota > Viridiplantae > Streptophyta > Magnoliopsida > Solanales > Solanaceae > Solanum > Solanum lycopersicum. The sequence goes on along the minus strand of NC_090801.1, from coordinate 49,824,595 downwards.
CTATGAAAGGGGTGATGCGATTTGGTAGAAAAGGGAAGCTTAGTCCGAGGTATGTGGGGCCATATGAGATCCTACAGCGCGTGGGTGAGGTGGCCTATGAGTTAGCATTGCCTGCGGAGCTAGCTTCTGTTCATCCAGTCTTTCATGTCTCTATGTTGAAGAAGTGCCTAGGTGATCCAGCATCGATCCTACCTGTAGAAGGTTTGGGGGTTGGTGAAGACTTGTCCTATGAGGAAATACCTGTTGAGATCTTAGACAGACATGTCAAGCGGCTGAGGAACAAGGAGATTGCCACAGTGAAGGTGTTGTGGAGAAACCATCTTGTTGAGGGTGCTACGTGGGAGGCTGAGGCCGACATGAGATCCCGATATCCACATCTTTTCAACTCTTGAGGTTAGGCTTCCTACTCGTAAGACTATAGTTCCTTATCTCTTCATATTTGTTGCTATTGGCTGATTGTACATAGCAATTAAGTTATGATCTGATTGGCATTATGATGTGTAACGGTAGTGTCATTCGGGGACGAATGTTCCTAAGGGGGGGATAATGTAACGATTCAAAAAAAAAAATTTTATAAATAAGAATAAATAAGTATTTAAGGGCGTAATTGTCCTTTCACGTTTTAAATGAATAAATAAATAAATAAATAAAAAAAAACAGATTTGTATTTATTTATTTCAAGTGTTATTTGACTAATTCTTGAATTAGTCTCCTAATCCAAATAGTCCTCTCTCTCTCACGCTTCTTAACTCCCTCTCTCACGTTCTCCATCTTCCTCACATTATTTCTGCCATAATATCAACAGTTTTCATGTTTGAAGAACTCACAAAAAAATTTTAAGCAAAAGAAAAAGTAATCAAAACGTCAAGGCTAAGAGAGGTTCGTCGAGAGAGGTATACTTTGAAGTGAATTGGGAGTGGTTTGGAGGAGTTTTCCGGGCAGCAACGTTAAAGTTTGAACATCGATTAAGGTATGAGTTTCTCTCATGGAATTCTTTCTCCAAGAGTACTTTCTTTCGGACGTTTCTTAAACTCTTGAAACTAAGGTTGTTCCCCTTCGTATGCCCTTGTCCTTAGCTCCCTAATGAATTTGTAGGATGGGTATGTTGTGCTGCTAGATTTTTGCATGAATGATGTGTTTAAATTAAATATGAATGTGTTTATGTGCGGGAAATCGCGATAATGATCATCAAAATATGACCGGAAAAAGTTGATGTATGGGTGTGTATAGGGCAGTGTTTTAGGCATTGTTTTGGGGTATATAAGTTGTTTATTTATCATGTATTTTATGTGTGAAATGGGTGTGCAATGTGATGTTCATTTTGATGAAGCATAGTGAAGTGAATGAACCATGAAATCTCCCTAAGAACTAATGTGAAACTTGATGAAAAAGTGCAGAAAAATAGTGGAATAAATTTCCAAAAACATAGAAATAGGTTTAAAAAGAATCTGGAAATTTTTGGATGTCAAAGAATTAAAAAAAAACGTTTTGAGGCCTGCAGGGATCGAACCCAGGACCTCCCTGCAGCTGCCTTAACAAAAAAAAGGATTTAAAAAGGGAATGTTGGGGGCGGGGATCGAACCCGCGACCCCCATTCGCGAAAAAGAAAAAAAAAAATTAAAGAGGGAATGCTGGGGGCGGGGATCGAACTCGCGACCCCCAGCTATGGGCGGAACGAATTAAAAGGGAGAAAAGGAACGCGAGGCGTGGGAATCGATCCCACGACCTCAGCGCTGAAGGGAGGGCGCAAATAATAGCGTGAGGCTGTGGGGATTCGATCCCACGACCTCACTGCCACTCCCCTATTAAATAAAAAAAAAAATAGAGGGGCTGTGGGGGTTCGAACCCACCACCTCACAGCCTCCTCTTCAGCGAAAATGAGAGGAAAAATAAGGGGGCTGTGGGGGTTCGAACCCACAACCTCCCTATTCAAGCGAATTTAATTAAAAATAATAATAATAGTAAATTAAAATTCTAATTAAAGTTGGAAAATTAATTCTCTTATGTAAACATTGAGATTTAATTTAGAATTTTAATTAAAAATAGAATATTAATTCTTTTATGTAAATATTGAGATTTAAATTGGAATTCTAATTAAATTAGAAAATTATTCTTTCATGTAAATGAATGAAATTTAATCTAGAATTCTAATTAAAATAAAAAATTTATTATTTCACGAAAATGTTGAGACTTAACTTAGAGTTCTAAATTTATGAATATTAGAACTAAAATCAATGAAAAATATAAATGATATCCAAATAATTCAAAATTTGGGTTCTCGTGTCCAAACCTCCGTATTGATACATAAGTCATACGTGAGTGAAATATTCAAGAATAATGTCATCTACTTAGATCAAAAATCAAAGATCTTGGCATATATACAAGATACATAAGTCTTGTAATACATAATCTTAGAAAAACAAGAATTCACTTAACGAACTATAAATGAAGCCTCATGGCTTGTATGTATAGATATATAAGTTTAACATACATTCAAGAATAAGTGAACCTAAGATATACGTAATGAAATGAAGAATGTGGTGACAATCATGATGTGAGGTTAATGCATATGATGAGAGCAATTTTAAATGAGCTTAAGTAAATGTTACCGATACATACTCACCAATGAGAGTGTAAGATAATGAAGAGACCAGTCTCTATGAATACTCTAATAAAAATATTGAGTTTAAAACACTTAATAATAATGATGAGATGAGAAATCATCTATTGAGCTATGATGTCTTCATACTAGAAGCAAACTTCTATGATGTATGAGTTGCATGTAATGGAACTTTATACCGAGCACCGATAGGCTAGCTATGAGTGGTGATGCCTTCTTTCGGGAAGGGCGGAGGTTCACGTAATTCTCATGAGATGAGACTGTCCGGCTTGCCGGGTATGGGTCTCCATACATCTCCTAGTCTTTGAACCTATATTGCCACTATAGGGATCTGGCGGGGTTAAATTCCCATATACGCTAGCATGTTATTGAATCGCTTTGGCCGGTGATTCCACCTCTTTTCGGTGTGGGGAAGACACTGGATTTCATGATGCTCACATGAACTATGTCGGTTAAAGTTAAAGTTCCCAATGAATGAATGAGGCCAGCCTCAAACGAATCATATAAAGAAATGAATGATACCGAAGGTGTTAGGATAGGATAATCAAGAGGTGAGCTAGATTCAGGTAATGACATTAGGTCATTCCTGATCATTGCACAGCAAACCCGATGAAAGTCTTAAACTACATCCTAGGTATAGCTGGTGTTCGCACTGGCCTATGAATGAATTGAAATGAAATACGAATGAATGAGTGAAGCAGACTCTGTGTTTGCTAAAGAAGGCTCCCTAGTTGAGGTCCCATATGTTGAGCCCTCATTTTGGAAAGTCTTAAAGTTAAGTCTATGATAATAAGGTCTCATGGTATACGAATGAATAATATGAAAGAAAGTATGTGTTATATGTTATGTGTTATATGAATATGTTATGTTTTGTGTGCTATACGATAATTATAATGATGCATGTCACTCTCATGGCATAACTTTCCAAATCTCAATTTGGCAAGTCCACTGACTTGACTTCCAAAAATCATGTTGTTAGGAAAGAGCTATTCTTCCTCATGCATGTCCCTGGTGTGTACTTGCATATACTCATACTTAGTACAAGTGTGTACTAATTCCATACGAACATCTACTTTTAGGTGCAGGCACAGGTGGATGCTAGAGCTACAGGTTCGTTGTTGCAGCTATCCGGACATCAGTATTCATCCGGAGTTTGGTAGGTCCTCATGCTTTCGAGGATGCTACTGTTTTACATTCTAGCGTAGTTTTAGAGTTGAGCTAGCGGAGCATGTTCCACTAGCGTTTCTTTCCTGTTTTGGTTCAAACTTTGTATTGGTGCTATTTTGGCCGATATACAATTAATACTTAATGAATTATTCCTTTCAGTTGCTTATCTCTTAAATGTTAGATGGTTGATGATGAACGATTACGAAATGTTAAGAATGTTCAACAAGTATGATTAAAGAATCAAAAATTTCAAATTTTCCGCAAAAAAATTAATCTATGTAAAGCAAGAATGACGTAAGCAGGCTTGTCTGCGACCTCTGAGAGGTCAACGACGCCGGTCTCGTCTGGGGTCTAGATTCCGGTTGTGACATTAACAATACTTTTTATTTTTTTCATTTATAACAATACTATGTTAAATTTGTAATATTTCTAAAAATGAATTAAGTATGTAATATATATGTATTATAACTGTTTTTAAAAGTATATTATGCTTGTTTGGTAAGAGTTGACATATTATATTATAAGTGTATTAAAATGTGTGATAAATATATTTATCCATTAATAAAGCTTGTATTATATATAAACAACAAATTATTTTTATTAATACGAATTAAAAATAGTCAGGTGAAAAAAAAGATAATATTATTATAAATAGTAAATATTTTTTATTTATAATATATTAATGTAAGTTTCGATATATTATTATATTGTCTCCGAATACATATAGCGGGAAATTCCCAAGACAGGTAATTTGGCCAACTACCAGTGACGCGTACTTTTACGCGTTTGGCCAATAAGTACTTTTCTGTTTACCTATTTTTTCTCGAAAAATTTCATCTTCAACTTCACTTTGATCACTTCAATGGCTTCCAAAAACCCTAATTCCTCTTCAATGTATCCACAAGTAGCAGTAGTTGACCAAAATGTCCCTTTCCCTTCATCTACTTCTCGCCAAAACCTTTACCCAACCATTGACATGAACGACCTTGTAGAAAATCTCTTCCCTCAAAATGACCAAACTGCCCCTGAGCGACAACATTATTCACCATCTGCCCCTCCTGAAATCCTTGAAGAAACCCTTCTCGTTATCCCCGGTTCCATTCTTCATTTGATTGACAAGCACTATTCCGTTGAACTCGCCATCGGCGATTTATTCCTACATCGTCTCCGACAAGGGAACAATATCGTCGCAGTACTTGTTCGTGTTGGAAATGAAATCCAGTGGCCGTTGACTAAGGACCTTGCCGCGGTAAAACTCGATGATTCACATTACTTTTTCTCATTTCAAGCTCCTAAAGACGATGAATCGGATAAAGAATCATCAGTCAGTGACTTGGCAAATGACTCGTTGAATTATGGTTTGACGATTGCTTCCAAAGGACAGGAGAAATTATTGAAGGAGTTGGATGGCATTTTGGAAAATTACAGTTACTTTGCCGTGCAGAAAGTGGAGGAAAAGGCCGCGGTAGCATTAGGTGGACCGGTGGCGAAGGAGTTGTCACCGGCGGATTTAAAGTCGGAGAAGAAGAAGGAGGTGTTGGAAGAGAGATGTGCGGTTTATTGGACCACATTGGCGCCCAATGTGGAGGAGTACAATGCAACAGCGGCAAAGTTAGTTGCTTCGGGCTCAGGACACTTGATAAAGGGGATTTTGTGGTGTGGAGATGTTACTGCAGATAGATTGAAGTGGGGGAATGAGGTTCTGAAGAATAGGTTTAAGACAGGTTCGAAGACTGAGGTCAGTCCTGAGACGTTGAAGAGGATCAAAAGGTATGTCCTTTCTAGGATTTTGGCGGACTTTTGCTTCTTTTTCTCTTTGACCGGCTTGATGATTAGCTAAATATATCGACTGTTTTGCAAAGTAAGGTCAAGTATAGTGAGACTACCTGTTGAATTAGTTAATGGGCTATGAAGGTAGAATGTGAAGATAAGTGCTTCAGTTCGTTCTCTTCAAATAGGAAAGCAGGCAAATTGAAGTAGAAGAGATTTTTTGTATCCCCACATCAATACATGACTGCCTGTAGTATTTTATCGATTGGGATGAGTCAATGTCAGTTGAAGGTGTGACTGTGAAAGTGTTGAATCTAGAAAAATTTAGCTTTTTTCTTTCATGCACACAAGGCTTTCTCTTTTTGTTTTCTTGTGACAAACTTTCATTGAGTGATAGGATATTGATGTAAGAGATGGTTGTTTGATATTATGTCATTTGGAGTGATATTTCTAATCTTAGTCATTACAAGGTAATATCGACTATGCCTCTTTTATACATCACTTGACGGATTTACCAAGGTAGGAGTAAGGTCTGTGTACACATGACCCTCCCCTGACCCCACATATGGAATTACATTGAATAGAGAACAAGAAACACGAGGATACAATGGTTTCTAAGTTTCTGAATGTGGAAGGGAATGCAATAATCCACTTTCTAGAATAGGATGATGTGAAATGTTTGTGGTGTTCTAGAGATTTCGCTAATCCAAGTGAACTGTTGAGCTATGAAAGCTTATGTGTGACTTTGTTTACTGTTTTAGCGATAATGTGTTAAAACTACAAATTTGGTTCATCCGAGGGTAATTAGTTTGTATTACCGATGATGTTTCTTGTTACTACAAATACCTATAAATTCTATAATTTGGTATACTAAAACCGTAGAATGAGAAACTGCCATGTTAAATTTTTAATGAATGATAAGTACGGAAATAAGCAGCTCAAAAGATTTTCTTTCGTCACTTCCACTCCTTGAAAGGGAAATTATCATAAGCCTGCTTTGGTTGGTTAGCAGCCAGGGATACTTGTTTAAACCAAAATTACCTGCAAAGGAGAGACTATTCCATGTGCAGCAGATGTTTTTACTGTAACAGGGAGCAGGAAACAGTTGAGCATTTTATCCTACTTTGCAGTTCCTTGAGACAATGGTGGGAATTGTTTTTGAACATTATGGGCGTCTCGGTTATACCACAGAAGATCACTAGTCTGTTGGAAGTTTGGAGAGCTCAAAGAGTAAAGAGAAGTGTGAAATAGATATGGAGAACTATTCTCATTTGCATATTTTGGACTGTTTTTTGGAAAGACACAAGACATGCTTTGATGGTAAAAGACCACAGATTGCTGGAGTAAAAACTTACGTGTATCGATGACTTGCTTTTGGTGTTATGGCAGTACTCTAGATAGGGTGGGATCAATATTTGGATATTTTAGGGGAAATTTGTAGTATGAATGTGGTGGAGATGGTGTAGCTTTTCCTTGTACTTGGTCCTGTACCATCTCGGTACTATATGGATTTAAGCTTTTACCCATAAAAAAAAAAGACCGACTTATTCTTTTGAATGTTTTTTTCAGGGTTAAGAGAGTGACAAAAATGACAGAGAAAGTGGCAGTTGGAGTCCTATCTGGAGCTGTGAAGGTTTCAGGATTCTTTACTAGGTCCCTTGCAAATACCAAAGCAGGAAAAAAGTTCTTTAGCCTCCTTCCAGGGGAAATGGTTCTTGCCACTCTTGATGGATTTAGTAAGTCACGTCTTTTGGCTTCTCTCTGTTCTGACCAATTTTGTGGAATTTGCATGTCTATAAGTTCTGCTTTTTGCTTTTCTGCCCTTTTCTTCCCCAGCTGCTTCAGGTCACAGAAAAGAAATTCAAGTGTATCTTTATAGTACCTATATTATCATTATCACAGTCAAATGGATTAGCTTAGACGTCATGTTTAGACGTATAGGGCCGTTCATAGCTTCAAGGACATGTCTGATGGGAAAGGAATAAACCTTACTAGATTTTCTTGATGTAAATGAACTAAAGTTTAACTGAAAAAACATTTATTAACATTATCATTCAGCAAAATAGCATAGTCAGTGCATATACATCAGCAACAATGAGTGATATTATTCTCCTTTCATTTTTCTCATAATTCTTTTTTTCCCTTTACTCAATAAGCGACCCATTCTTGAAAATTTTAAACCATAATTTAACCTCGTCTCCTAGGAAAAAAAAAGTTAAAATTAAATGACATGAGAAAAAAAGTCCTGTATGCAAGCAGTATACCAAAAGTAGAGACTCGACTATAGGGCATGTTTCTCTACAAAACTTGCACAATCATATTATACAAGCATGTGAACCAAAAAGAAGTTAGAAACAGGAGACTACCTCAAATATACAAAGTAATTTTTACTCCCTTCAAAAGCTTTCCTACTTCTCTCCTCCCATATAACCCATGTAAGAGCTAAGGGGGCAAATCAAACCAACAAGAGTTGGGGGTTTTCTGATCTTGGATTTTTTTAGGTTTTCTTTGGCAGGATTTTCGGTGTAGTCTCCGCAAAACAAAACATGTTACTAATACTTCCAGATATGGTGTCATTAACCACAAAGATGATGAAAACCCATTAAACAAGTACTGTTGATGAGAGATAGTGAAAATGAACATGGTTTGACTTGGGTTTTATTTGAGTTACTAAATGTTTATAGGCTATAATTATATAAAAACTTATTGTGCCATAAAAAATTGTAAGTTAAACCTTGAAAAAATATGTTAAGAAACATGAATTTTGAAAAAGTGTAACAAGTACTTACAAATGATATTGATGGACAAAAGAAAGTTACAGAAGATTAGAATGAATTGTATAAGCCTTTTGTTTTTTTGGTGTAAACAAAATCTGATTGTGGAGATTAGGGGTGCCAAAAATGAACCCAAACATAGGTAACCTGCCCAACCCGCCTATAAGTTTAAGGGTTGGGCTCAAGATAATTTGAATTGGGTTCAATCTCAACCCATTCAAGCTTAACCGATTTTAAGAGAATCCTCAATTGAGCCCAATTCAATCTTCAATTTCAACCCTTTTAAAACTCTTTACTAAGATATGTTCCTACATTGGAAGTATGAATTATTATCTATTTTATACTCCCTCTGTCCCTTTTTACTTGTCCACTTTTGAATTGGCACACCTATTAAGAAAATAATTAATGACGTAGTGAGTTTACTATTTTACCCTTATTAATTATGAAGTGGATGAAAAGTTCTACATTTTTCAAAGTAATTAGTCATTTAATTGTGGGTATAATAGGTAAAAAAATTGTACTTTCTTAATTTATCAAAATGGATAAGTAATTAGGGACAACTATGAAAGGAACAGTGGACAAGTAATTAGGGACGGAGGTAGTATCTTTTAGGACTTACCTATGCATTTGTTTACCTTTTTTTAAATTTTTTTTGAGTATAATTCATTGATATAAGGGGGAATTTCAGTTCATTATACATGTCTCTGGATTCTTGTGGTTTTTAAATTTTTGTCCTCCATGGCAAGAATGAGTTGATCACCCATCGACGATTTAGGATATAATGAATAGCTTGGTGGATGCACTTTTCTGCGTGAAAAGGATGAAGTCAGCCCCATTTGGGCTGTCATACAGACTACTTTGAGTAACTGTTTTATCTTTGGGTCACTGGGGGCTCCTGCTTCCTCCCCCAACCCCTCTCATTCAGGATGCCAGGTGGCATAAGGGTGACAAGAACATTAACTTTATGCATCTTGCTTGTGTTTTAGTTAGAGTACAATATGTATGTTGAGACCCGAAAGATGACGTTTGGTGGTTTCAACATAAGTAAATGTGCTGGTTCTCACAACAATGTAATTTGTCTTTCACAGAAGTAGATGCAATTTATTTGTTTTTTGTTTAAAAGTCTACTTAATTTGGAAGAAGTCTAATGCAGATAATACTTTTTAACAGGCAGAATATGTGATGCTGTTGAAGTAGCTGGAAAGAATGTGATGTCTACATCAGGCACTGTGACGACTGAATTTGTTTCTCACAGGTGAAGCTTAGTTATCTTAGAGTTCTACATATCAGCAAAATTGCCAAAGAAAAATAGATCGTTCAGATGGGTAGTATATGAAATGCGATCAAAGAAAAACTTCTCTTCTCCTCATTTTTCCTACTTTAGCATTGCTGACAAGCTAGATTAAGTTGATCAGTTATCTTGCTAGATATGCTTTTTTCTGTTATTTACTAGAAACCAAAACCAGACATTCATATGGTAATAGACCTCCATCTTTCAATAGCAATCCATTATCATTTATTTTGTCATGTTCTCTTACTCTTCATGATAGTATGGGCATGAGGGAAGGACTCAACTAAAGTGCTATTGCACACTATCAGTGGGGTAATAGACTAAGACAAAGACATGAAGCTCTAATGGTTCAGTTCTGAATTAAAAGTGAACTTTGTGTTTTGTAGGTATGGAGAAGAAGCAGCTAATGCAACCAGTGAAGGGCTTGATGCTGCAGGGCATGCTTTTGGGACTGCCTGGGCTGCTTTTAAGATCAGAAAGGCACTGAACCCTAAAAGTGCCTTGAAGCCCACTGCCCTGGCCAAATCTGCTGCTAAAGCTGCTGCTACGGCTGCTGCAGCTGATAAGAAGGCTAAGAGTTCCAAGTAGTCACTTATTAGTCTGACCTAACCATTGAAGGTGACTCAAGATAACATGCATTGCCTCTGACCTCTTCATATTTTCATGCGTGTATATATACTAGTGAGAGCATCAACCACCTGCTGTTAACTGTAGGCTTCCTTTCTTTTTTAAGATTAAGATTTGGTTATTTGTTATAGTGAATTTGATGAATCACTGGACTCGTAAACTGTAGGTTTCCATTCTTTTTTAACATTAAGATTTGGTTATTTGTTATAGTGAATTAGATGAATTGCTGGACTTGGTGCAAGTAACAACAATTCACATCAGTCATAGTTTAACAAGACTTCCATCTCCTCAGTGCTTCCATTCTAGTTCATATTGACCAGAAGTCATCAAATTTACTAACTCTAATTTTCTTGGTGTTTTTGTTATAAATATGTAGTGTAGCAGATCAGTTAGCCTTAAGTGGTATTAACTACTTGTGGATGAAAACCCATGTGAAACTTGTCCTTGGTGTTTCATGCAGCTAACCATTAATAAATTATTTTTCAAACAATGTGGTTTTATTTTCATGTACAAGACCTTTTCAGAAATATTTTCATAAAAGATTACTTTTCAAACAATGTGGTTTTATTTACATGGATAAGACCTTTTGAAGAAATATTTTCATAAAAGAATAATTCTAAACCAAATTAAGAAACCACAGTGTTAAAAGAAAGATGAAAGTACGTTGATAAATAAAATTTTAAATACATACAATCTGGTAAAGAACATTGTAAGAGTTGAGTTGTATCAACTATTACCAATTCTTAAGCCAGAGATCTGTATAACCAATATAAAAATCTTCATACAAAAGTGGGATAGAATCAATTTCGTCTTCTTGCGGTGGTTCTGGAATGTAAGGAACCATTGTTTTGAGTACAGAGACAGCATGTGCATCAAGTTGTTTGTAGTAAGTAGCAATGTCATAATCAGGAGGAGTTTCTTGATGAACAGAGCCTTGAGGCAATTTTGATTCTTCTGTGACTAAACTAACTTGTGTGATGTTCCCATTTGGAATTACATTAGCAGCAGCACTGATTTGTCCCAAATCTGGAATAAAAACTTTCACAGTTTATTGTGGTCGTGATAAAGAAATTGGAACAAAATTCGACGAAGAATTGACACTCCTTGTAATGCGACATACAACAAATTCCTCCTGAATACGACCACTTTGTATTAATGCGTTTTGTGCTTTATCACAAAGACGATATTCTTTCATAATCCAAACATGATTATTTTCCTCAAAACGGAAAGTTTTCTTGGAGCCAATTACTGATCTTTTCCAGTCATAAACTGATTTACTATTGTCAATTCCTTTCCATGAGCCACCACCACCAACAATTCCCCTGTTGAAGTTCTTACCATTCCCTTTTTTTTCTTTAACTGAGTAAAAACGTGATATTCAACAAATTTATAAAAACACACGATGCTCTGAGACCTTTGCGTTATTAGCACTGACACTCTAACCAAGCTAATGGGCCTCAATATTGATTAGCAGCTAACCATTAATCGCATTTGTTTCCAAACAGAGCAGTTTTCTTTTCATGTATAAGGAAATATTTTTATAAAAAAAAAACCATTCTAAACCACAAAGTATAAAAAGAGAAGTGAAAGTGCATTGACAGATAAAATTAAAAACATATACTATAGGGCAAACAAAATTTTAGGACTTAGAGTTGTATCACCAATTCTTAAGTCAACAGATGTGTATAATCAATATTAAAATCTTCGTAGAAAAGTGGGATAGAATTGGGTTCATCATCTTCTTGTTGTTGCGGGATGTTAGGAACCATTGATTTGAGTTGAAAGGCAGCATAGGCATCAAGCTCTTTGTGGTAAGTAGCAATGTCATAAACAGAGCATTCTACAGAGGGAGTTTGTTGATGAACAGAGCATTCATCTTCTTTTGCAGCAGACACATTTGATTCTTTGAAGACTAAAGTAACTGGGCCAACGTTCCCATTCAAAATACTGTTCGACCCATCAGATGGAATTCCATTAGTACTACTTAATTGTCCCAAATCTTGAAATTGATTCTGAACAAAGGATTCTTGACATTGTGATGAAGAAATTAGCACAGAATCAATAAAATTCTCTATATTATTATTATCCGAAGGGATGATAACCTTAGAAGAATTCACGCTCCTGGTAATGCTACATACAGCAAATTCCTCCTCATGTCGAATTTGACCACGTAGTCTCAAGGCCTTTAGTATATTATCACTAGGACGATATTCTTTCATAATCCAGACATCGTTTTCTTCATCAAAACGGAAGGTTTTCTTGAACCCAATCTTTAATCCTTTCTTGTTGTGAACTGGTTTGCCATTGTCGATTCCTTTCCATGAGCCGCCACCACCAACAATTCCCCTGTTGAAGTTCTTACCATTCCCTTTTTTCTTCTTTAACTGAGTGAACACATGATGACGATCAGTAGTGGTCGTCTCGAATAACTGAGATGGCTTCTCTTTGCCTAATGGAATATGTGCGTCAACTATCAGTCAATGGACCAGGTCTCTTGACACAGCAAAAACAGTGCAGAAGATTAAACAATATGAAGAACACAACACAAGCAGTTTACGTGGAAACCTCCTTGCTCAAGGGAGTAAAACCACGACCTGTTGCACAGGATTTATAACTGTCTTCACTAATCTTCTCAAGCAAAAGTGAAACCCGGTTACAATCAATGTGAGAAAAAGTTATTAATCTCACAATCAAGTAATACCTATTACTTGAAGAGCCTAAGCGGATACCACACCGCCCACTAAACCACCTAACTCTAGATGACTTAGAATTTGACTAAGCAACAAAACAATGTTGCCCACTAAATCAGTTAACCTTAACTGATTTAGACTTTTACAAACCAAAAACAAATATCTAAATCCTTTATAGATTAGGAACAGATTTACAATGTAAGTACATAAACACAAAGCTCTAAATACAACAAAGATTCTTCTTTACTCTATCAGGTCCTTCTGTTGAGTTGAGCAATGTTCTTCCTTGAAGATGGCCTTCTGTTCAAGCTTGTGAATTTTCAGAGAAAATCCAAATTTAATTTGCCAAGTCTTGAATTTGTGTTTGTTGGAAAGAGATAATATAATTTTCCACAAATTCGTTGAAGTCATCCCATTGGCTGAAGGCCTCCTGTTGGAAAAGCTGTGCACCTACCGCATCAGAGATGACAGCTTTTCTGACAGCTGTCTTTTCGTCCTTTTCACGTCACAGTCTTGCGGGTACCAGGTCCCTTGCTTTTGGGTACCAGGTCCCTTACAAACTTCTATATGAGTTCTTGAAAAGGCTTGTTGGCTGACTTCCTTCTTTGGATGAATGAATATAATATGGTGTTTGTCATGCTAAAAGTATCAAACATAAAGAGTTATTATCCGTTGGACAAACACCCTCCTCCATTCTGATTGGTGTAGTACACTGACGCCTTACCAACCTCTGACGTGACAGCTTTACAGCTGTAACCAATTATGTATCTGATGGAGGAAACTCTGCCTGGTACCAGGTCCCTGCATTTGTGAGATACTGAAACATACAATCTCGTCCGCTCTTCTTATTGGTGTAGGATACTTCACGTTTCACCTACCACCTGACATGGCAACTTTTATGACTGTACCTCATTTGTATCTGGACGAGAGCACTCTGTCAGGAACCAGGTTCCCACATTTGTGAGGATCATCAAAACACCTAGAATATAACATTTTCCCCCTTTTTGATGATAGCACACAAATATACCTCACACTGAGTTTATCATTCATCTTATTGTCAGCAGTTCCAATAACAAGGATTTGGTTCCTTGTTAGATCGGTAAGTTTGTTAAATCATCAAAACTTCATATCATGTTCGAGCTATCATCTTAACTCAACTTCGAACTAACATTTTCTCCCTTTTTGATGATAACATACTTATTCACCAGTTCCCCCTATCAAAAAGAATTCTTAGGGTAACTTGAGTTTCATCATCTCGAAGTTTGTCAACTCATCAAAATATCAACATAGCATTTTCCTTCTTTTTGATGATGACATACTTATTCATCAGTTCCCCCTATCAAAAAGAATTCTTGGGGTAACTAGAGTTTAATCATCCCTCAAGTTTGTCAAATCATCAAAACATCAACATATCATCTTCCCCCTTTTTGATGATGACAAACATCTTCTTCCCCCTATCGATAGGACCAGGTCCTCGTCAGGTAGCAAGCATTTATTCCCCCTATCAGCAGGACCATATCTTTTCAAGTAGCTACCATTGATTCCTCCTATCGATGTGACCATGTCTTCTTCAAGCAGTTATAACACTATTGATCTCATACCTTACCTTAACAACTTTCCCCCTTTTGACATCATAAAAAAGGGTTAAAGCAGTAAACCAAGTTGACAGAATTATAGTTCTTACAAATTCATGGCCACTTGGGCAACACAGAGCATGAGTAAAAAGGCATAAAGTAATGAGACAAGTCAGTAGAAACAAGACATTTAACATTCATAAACAAAAGATCAGTCATCAAAGCATTGCATGTATGATTACAGATGAAAACCAGAACAATTGTCCAAGAGATAAATGAGGACTGACATAGAGAGGTAGGAAGAGAAGGGATGGTTTAGAGGCAAGGGATTGAAAGAATAGAATTAGTAGAGCATATCCCTAGCATAAGATTTCAAGAATTTTCTCTTAGCCTACAACATGATGTGCAGCCCAACCTGTATGTTTAACCTTTAGGGCTGCCAATTTTTTTTTTTTGCACCTGGTCCCTCTGATAGTGTTGTTTCAGAAGCTGGACTTTTAAACAACCCATTTCAGTATTCCAGTTAATACGATCAACTGTCATAGCTTCCAACATCAGCCTGAGTTTTTCATAACAGAAAGATTGGTAACACAAACAACTCAAGGCCTCCGAGATGAATAGATCAAAAATTGAGGAACCAAGAAGATTTTCTTTCTTTTTTTTTCTTTTTTACACACCTTCCTCTTCAGAAAACTTTGAGTTCTCAGAATATCAACTTCTCCCTTTTTTTTTAGCATCATCTTTTCCACTTCTTCATTTTTCATGGAGAACCAGATCCCTCTTCACACTTGAAACATTTTCATCAAAGAATTCTCCAGCAAGAATCAAAGGGTTAACAATTTGAAGTGTGTTTAAAAAGAAGAGAAAAGAAAATTTCGAAGCACCTTGATATTTGGAAGGCAACTTGATTTTTCTAGGGAAATAGAAAGAAATATGGAATATAAAGAAAGAGAAAATAAGGTATCATTTTGGCACTCAAAAGATGAGACAACAGTCAGATTCTTGAAGGACAGACATGTGGAAATTTCAATAGCTCTCATGCATAATTCAAACTGCAATGTTAAGATTTCTAACCTTCGAGAAAGGACCAGGTCCCTCTCTGTTGTTTGAATGTCATTGCCTAGATCTATCCTGACCTCCCTTTTTCTTCATCCCCTTTTCCATGTGTGTATACCTACAAAAGGTATGAAACAGAATTTGCTAAAACATACATAACTGAAAAGCAAGGATACCTGCTCCCTTTTCATAGTCATTGAAAGAGTTGATTGCTTCAGGTAGGATCCATTCAAGAAGGTTTTAGCATTTCCATCATCATCTTGATTTATTCAGTCAGATCTTTATGAGCTTCAAGATGTTTCCTGATCCACAAGAGTTGAACCCATCAAGCTGCACTTGCTACATTTATTGCCTCAGTTGATGAAAGAGCAATTTAATCTTGCCTTTTAACAAAGCTTCTCTTCACACAACACCTCAAAGATTGCCTCAAAGATGACATCATTAATATGTACCTGAATGATCAGCAGTTCCTTGCATATTGAATTCAAAGAAAAGAGTTTTTGACATTTTTACCTCTCTTGAATACATTGCTGAGAAACTTGGACAACCGATCAGTTTGTTGGGGAACCGACTATCAGAGTTTGCTTCTTTCAAACTGAGCTTGATTAGCTTCTTCATTCTCCCTTTCAAAATTCACATTATCAGTTTGAACTGCATCATCTTTGTTCAGCACTATCTAGAGAACCAGGTCCCTCATCAGGTTAATCATCTGCATCATCTTCTTTGAGATTGTTGGATTCATGAGGATGTTATTCAGCAAACTCACTATTTAAACCACCTCTCTGATTCTGAAGCAACTCTTCTATCTCAGAAACTTCTTTCCTTGCAACTTTTAAAATCTTCTAGACTCATCAATAAACGCATGATCATTTTTAGTATACCCCTGATAAGCCTGAAGGAGGTCTGATCTGCTTCTCCTTAACATCATAGTCACAACCTTTGTCATTTGCAAATATCATTTTATGCATACTTGGACTAGGTCCCCTGACACAGGTTTGTGCAGAAAAGCAACACTCATGAGCACGTCTCCTTACTCATACCTCAGCATTCATACCTTGAGCACTAAGTTCAGTGAGACTATCACAATGAGCAGTAAACAGATCAGCAATATACATGTTCTTGCATCTCTTTTCTATCAAAATCATCGACTGAGAGAGCAAGTTTGTGACAAAACAGTTATTTGATAAGAGCTTAGCTTCATTTCATTCATCACAAATCTACACCAATAATGTAGCGTTTCTTTCCATTCGCCAAAAGAGACACCTCCACCTTGAAGTGTCTTGAGAGAGAGGAAGTTCAGTGCTTTGAGCATCCACCATTCATGAATCGACACTGGTTGTTGTCACTTCCTCACACAAGAATGTCATATCACGTGTTAGCCTTGGGAACCCACTTCAGTTGAAGTTCCCAGTAAGTGGATAAAGGAGTGATAAGAGAATTCTTTGTCCAGTGAGGCAGATTGATATTTTTCAACTTAGGAACAGAAGCAAGACCAGGTCCCTTATTCTGCAAGTTCTTTTGTTGACCATACACAGGACCAGGTCCCTTCTTCAGTCTATTCCGTGGTCTGGAATAGTTTGATGATCTTTCTCCACAATCTTTAAGCGCAGGATAGTCTCTTTTGCAGCTCAGTTCTCCTTTTATGTTGTTTCCTTGACCGAGTATATTTGTAAGGATCTTAGAGGAATTGGTCCATTTGAGAGATTTTTTCAGTTCCTCTTTTACACGGACCAGGTCCCTCTCTAACTCAAGATTTCTTTCTAATGCAATTTTGGTCTTCATTTCAGCAGTGTGCAACTTATTTTCAAGCTCCAGCTGCAAGCTGCTTGCCTCATTCTTTCCTTTAAAAGTTTTATTAGTTACCCCTTTCATCCTTTTCTTCAGTTCTAGATTTTCAGCTTCTAGAACAAGCATTTGACTTTTAATATCAGATATTTGGGCAACTAATGCAATTTTTCCATCTTGAGAGATATCTAGGTTGTTGTTTACGAGATCCTTCTCATCTTTCATCTCACTTATCAAATCAAGTAATACAACAGCCAACTTTCTCAACTTACTAGTAGAAAAGGTATTCAAGTTTTTCTTGAAATAAGATAGAGTTACCTTTTCATCAGAATCTTCCTCGTCTGACTTTGCCATAAAACCATTATCTGTGTTTTCAGAATCATCAGAATCACTTGAGGATTTTTCCCATGCATTCATTTCTCTTTTTACTGCCCTGAAGAAAACTTCTCTTCTGCTTATCTTGGAACAGACCTGGTCCCCTTCTTTGTCTTCACCATCTGCAGTCTTGACAATAGGAACAGGTTCTTCAAGGAACATGTGCTCATCTATGATGTTGGAGAATCTGGTGCGCATTTCATGAATGAGTTCACCATCATTCATGGTGAAATCTTCAAACTGAGTAGAAAAGAGATCTAGCTTAGATTTCCTTATTTCCTCAGTGCCCTCATAAGTTGTTTTTAACAGATCCCAAATTTCCTTGGCTGATTCACAAGATGAAATCAGATCGTATTCATTTATACTAAGGCCACACATCAATAGTTTCCTTGCTTTATGATTTTTCTGGACTAATAGTCTGTCAGAGTCATTATATTGTTTTCTAGTTTTGGGAATGACTCTTGTGACCTCTCCATCTTTAACCTCCATAGTTGGCACATAAGGACCTTTACATATGACATCCCATACTTCACTGTCCTCAGCCATGAGATAGTCTCTCATCTGAATCTTCCAATATTTATATAGCTTACTATCAAACAGAGGAGGTCTTGCGGGAGACTGATTTCTTTGCTTATCCAGTAGTGACGCCATTTCTCGCAAGAACTTCTCTCTTGGTGTTAACCAGATAGAGAGCACCTGCTCTGATACCACTTGATGGAATATGTGCGTCAACTACCAGTCAATGGACCAGGTCCCTTGACACAGCAAAAACAGTGTAGAAGATTAAACAATATGAAGAACACAACACAAGCAGTTTACGTGGAAACCTCCTTGCTCAAGGGAGTAAAACCACGACCTGTTGCACAGGATTTACAACCGTCTTCACTAATCTTCTCAAGCAAAAGTGAAACCCGGTTACAATCAATGTGAGAAAAAGTTATTAATCTCACAATCAAGTAATACCTATTACTTGAAGAGCCTAAGCGGATACCACACCGCCCACTAAACCACCTAACTCTAGATGACTTAGAATTTGACTAAGCAACAAAACAATGTTGCCCACTAAATCAGTTAACCTTAACTGATTTAGACTTTTACAAACCAAAAACAAATATCTAAATCCTTTATAGATTAGGAACAGATTTACAATGTCAGTACATAAACACAAAGCTCTAAATACAACAAAGATTCTTCTTTACTCTATCAGGTCCTTCTGTTGAGTTGAGCAATGTTCTTCCTTGAAGATGGCCTTCTGTTCAAGCTTGTGAATTTTCAGAGAAAATCCAAATTTAATTTGCCAACTTGAATTTGTGTTTGTTGGAAAGAGATAATATAATTTTCCACAAATTCGTTGAAGTCATCCCATTGGCTGAAGGTCTCCTGTTGGAAAAGCTGTGCACCTACCGCATCAGAGATGACAGCTTTTCTGACAGCTGTCTTTTCGTCCTTTTCACGTCACAGTCTTGCGGGTACCAGGTCCCTTGCTTTTGGGTACCAGGTCCCTTACAAACTTCTATATGAGTTCTTGAAAAGGCTTGTTGGCTGACTTCCTTCTTTGGATGAATGAATATGATATGGTGTTTGTCATGCTAAAAGTATCAAACATAAAGAGTTATTATCCGTTGGACAAACACCCTCCTCCATTCTGATTGGTGTAGTACACTGACGCCTTACCAACCTCTGACGTGACAGCTTTACAGCTGTAACCAATTATGTATCTGATGGAGGAAACTTTGCCTGGTACCAGGTCCCTGCATTTGTGAGATACTGAAACATACAATCTCGTCCGCTCTTCTTATTGGTGTAGGATACTTCACGTTTCACCTACCACCTGACATGACAACTTTTATGACTGTACCTCATTTGTATCTGGACGAGAGCACTCTGCCAGGAACCAGGTCTCCACATTTGTGAGGATCATCAA
Organism: Solanum lycopersicum; assembly: GCF_036512215.1. Taxonomy (NCBI): domain Eukaryota; kingdom Viridiplantae; phylum Streptophyta; class Magnoliopsida; order Solanales; family Solanaceae; genus Solanum; species Solanum lycopersicum. Next base: position 49,804,942 of record NC_090801.1, on the reverse strand, counting down.
AACACCTAGAATATAACATTTTCCCCCTTTTTGATGATAGCACACAAATATACCTCACACTGAGTTTATCATTCATCTTATTGTCAGCAGTTCCAATAACAAGGATTTGGTTCCTTGTTAGATCGGTAAGTTTGTTAAATCATCAAAACTTCATATCATGTTCGAGCTATCATCTTAACTCAACTTCGAACTAACATTGCCATACAAGTCTACAAATCGAATTTGATGGCATTCAACAAGCATACCAGTAACAAACTTGAGAAGATACCTAAGGAGTTGTTCCTCATCAATATTCATCATCCCCATATTTTATGGAAACAGAGGAGTAGAAAACAAAGAAGAAAAAGAAGAGAGATTATTATATATAGAAAGAAAATTAAGGAGAAACCGTGTAAACAAGAAATATTTTTATAAAAAAAATCAATTCTAAAGTGAAAGTGCATTTGACAGATAAAATAAAATTGAAAGAGTTGAGTTGTATCTTAACTCCAGAGATTGTGCGTAACCGAGTTTTTTTATGATTGGAGTCTAATTTTAGAAACTCACATATAAATTTTTAGTTAGTGACCGTTATATGCCTTTTGTTGTTTTAGTATTAGTAAGTAGTATTATTTTCTTTAGTTAGTGTTACCATAAAATACTGAAGTCTAAGAATATATTAATTATTAGCTAAGTTTTATCCTCTTCTTTTTATTTAGTTTTTGTTACTAAAAATTTGATTACATAAATAATTTATTTTTTATTTCATTTATATAAATAAAAATATTCATTGGAGAGGTTGATTTCTCCGACCATTAGGATGTGAAAAAATCGAATCGAATTTTTTTTTATTGAGTTATTGTTATTAGGCTATTGGGTTATTGGTTTTTAATGGGCTTATAAAAAAAATTATTGGGTAATTAGTTAATTCAGTATCGACTTTTACGATTGAGTTATTGGGTAAATCGATAACCCAAGAAGAATGTAATAACTTACTATTTTACCCTTACTAATTATTAAATATTAATAATTTAATATATAATTAGACACTACAATTATATATATCAAATTATTAATACACTACCCACTTCACATATAGACCGCTTTACTAGTCTTTATTGCTTACTCAAAACCTAAAGACTAAAGTAAGAGTTCACAATTGTAGCTATTCAATTTAGTTATAGTTTTCGTCTTGTTGGAGTATGTGATTTTAGTTTTAGTTTGTAATTATAGGTTGTAGCATTTGCAAGTTCGTAAAGGTCCGAAATTTGATTAACATAAAAACTTTTATGTTATGTTTTGGTAGTGACATGTAATTATAGCCTTTATACTATATTTTTTCTTACTGGTGCAATTTCAAATTATCTTTTTTGTTTCACTATGTCAAAGCATTTAGAGAAGAGAGAATTCATATAATATTTTACGAACATTTTTTTATTGGGTAAATAAAAAATCGAACCGATAATGACCAGAAACCGATAAAGAATATCTTATTTATTTGTTATTGGGTTAACATATATAAAAATCGATAAATCAAACTGATAATACATAAAATCGAATTGAACCGACCGATACACACGAGTCCTACATGGAACACATCCCAAACCCGTATCCAACTTTTAAATAAATAAACACATAAGTTAAAGGACACATTTATGTATTATGTTTAAAAATAAATAAAGACATGAGAGAACTTATAGAATTGCTCAAAGAAGCTTTAAATCGAACTCAAGTTGAGTATCTTTGCAATAAGTTGGGCATGATCAATATTTATGCTCCAACTGGAAGGAAAGTTACATCCCAAAACTTACATGTATTGTTGCCTGCATAAGAACACATCCCAAACCAACCCTAGATGCATCACAATAGACAGTGTAATTCTCGCCACTCTTAGGCAGAGTAAGCACTGAGGCTGAAGTGAGTCTATCCTTGAGCTCCAGAAAGTTACGGATATCGGTGGGTGTAAGAGGCTTTGGCCACTTCTTAACGGCTTCAGTCTTTTTGGGGTCCACTTCTACACCTTGATCGGACACAACATGGCCCAGGAAGGTCACTGATCTCAGCCAGAATTCACACTTGCTGAATTTGGCATACAACTGATGCTGTCTAAGTACCTGCAAGGTTAGTCTCAAATGTTGTTCATGCTCTTCCTTGGTCTTAGAGTAGATGAGAATGTCATCAATGAATACTATGACAAAAGAGTCAAGGTATTCACGGAAGACTCTGTTCATGAGGTCCATAAATGCAGCAGGTGCATTCGTGAGACCGAATGACAACCAAGAACTCATAATGACCATATCGGGTACGAAAAGCTGTTTTTGGGACATCCCCATCCCTAACCCTAAGCTGGTGATACCCTGAACGAAGATCAATCTTAGAGAAGAAACTAGACCCTTGGAGCTGATCGAACAAATCATCAATTCTGGGAAGTGGATACTTATTCTTTATAGTGACTTTGTTGAGCTACCGATAATCGATACACATTCTAAGGGTCCCATCCTTTTTCTTTACAAATAACACTGGAGCGCCCCAAGGGGATATGCTCGGCTGAATTAAACCCTTATCAGTGAGATCTTTTAACTGCAGCTTCAACTCCTTGAGTTCTACCGGAGTCGTTCTATAAGGAGGAATTGAGATTGGTTTAGTATCAGGTTCTAATTCGATACCAAAGTCAATCTCTCGAAGGGGAGGGACTCCAGGCAAATCTTCAGGAAACACATCTAGGAATTCATTTACTACAGGCACCGAGTCTATGGAAGGAACGTCATGATCTAAGTCATTAACACTCACAAGATGACATAGTAACCCTTTGGCCATCATTTTATTGGCCTTAAGATTTGAAATCAAGGGGTTAGGGCGAGTCGGATTGTACCCCTCCCAGACTAACTCTTCTTCATTAGGGAAGCGAAACCTCACCACTCTACTACGACAGTCCAAGCAAGCATAATGGCTGTGAAGCCAGTCCATGCCAAGAATAATATCAAAATCATGCATGGGTAACTCAATCAAGTTTGCACACATAGCCCTGCCACTCACAACTATTGGGCAATTCTGGTATACCCTATCAGTTCTCACATTTTCTCCTAAAGGCGTACTAACCACTATAGGATCATGCAGAACTTCAGGTAGTACTTCAAAAGTAAGGGCAAGTAGAGGAGTCACAAAGGAAAGAGTAGACCCTGGATCAAGTAAAGCATAAACAGAAGTTGAGAATACTTGCAGCATACCTGTGACCACATCAGCGGACTTCTCCTGCTCCTCGCTACCTTTCAAGGCATAAAATCTGTTCCTCTTGGGAGGCTTGGCTGCTGCTGCACTCTGTGGGGTAGGCCTAGGCTGAGCATTACCCCCAGCCTGACCTCTGTTCTGGGGACAGTCTCTGACCATGTGTCCACTCTTACCACAACCAAAGCAGGCATTAGTGCCCTGTCTGCATTCTCCAAGGTAAGTTCGGCCACACTTAGTATAAGTCTTCTTTGGATGTTGCATCTCACCTCCATTGCCCCTCTTGGGTTCGGGTCTGCCTCCTCTAGGTGTTGTACTTCTCTGAGGGTCAGAATTGCCAGCACTCTGTTGCCCCTTCTTGAATTTGGGTTGCTCGCGGATGCCAAAATTGTTTCTATGGCCTCCATGGCTGGGACCTGCCTGATCTTGAGGCCTAGGCCTCCTAACATCACGTACACCTCTCCTCTTTCGGCTGTCCTCTACCTGCTGGACATGCACCATTAATCTAGAAAGGTCCATATTATCATGGAGCATCGCAGCCCGACACTCCTCCTCCAGGTCTCCATTGATTCCTGTGAGGAACCTGCTCATCTCATCCCTGCTAGTAGAAACCAAGGGAGTAGTATACCTGGATAATTTCAACAAAGTTAAGTATTCTCATCATTCTTACTATTAAATATCAAGGGAAGTAACATACCTTGATAGCTTCACAAACTTCAGAGAATACTCCCTGACCGTCATAGACCCTTGCTTAAGGTTGATGAACTCCTCAACCTTGGCCTCCTTCATCTCCCTAGGGAATAACCTTTCCAAAAATGCTGTCTTGAACAGCTCCCAGGTGACTGGCACCCCTCCTAGGACACGGATATCTCGCCACATTTTGCACCAAGTCTGTGCAACATCTTTGAGCTGGTAGGAAGCCAGCTCAGCCTTCTCAATATCAGTGGCCCCCATGGCCACCAGGATCTTATGCAACTCGTCTATAAATTCCTGAGGATCTTCTGAAGTCTTAGCCCCTGTGAAAATTGGAGGATTCATCCTCGTGAAGTCTCGCAGTCTGTCAGCCATGCTGCGAACCAGTGGGTCCTCAACTAGGGAGCCTTCTTTAGCAAACACAGAGTCTGCTTCATACATATTTCATTTCAATTCATTCATAGGCCAGTGCGAACACCAGCTATACCTAGGATGTAGTTTAAGACTTTCATTGGGTTTGCTGTGCAATGATTAGGATTAACCTAATGTCATTACCTGAATCTAGCTCACCTCTTGATTATCCTATCCTAACACCTTCAGTATCATTCATTTCTTTATGTGATTCATTTGAGGCTGGCCTCATTCATTCATTGGGAACTTTAACTTTAACCGACATAGATCATGTGAGCATCATGAAATCCAGTGTCTCCCCCACACCGAAAAGAGGTGGAATCACCGACCAAAGCGATTCAATAACATGCTAGCGTTTATGGGAATTTAACCCCGCCAGATCCCTATAGTGGCAATATAGGTTTAAAGACTAGGAGATGTATGGAGACCCATACCCGGCAAGCCCGACAGTCTCATCTCATGAGAGTTACGTGAACCTCCGCCCTTCCCGAAAGAAGGCATCACCGCTCATAGCTAGCCTATCGGTGCTCGGTATAAAGTTCCATTACATTCAACTCATACATCATGGAAGTTGACTTCTAGTATGAGGACATCATAGCTCAATAGATGATTTCTCATCTCATCATTAGTATTAAGTGTTTTAAACTCAATATTGTCATTAGAGTGTTCATCGAGACTGATCTCTTCATTATTTTACACTCTCATTGGTGAGTACGTATTGGTAACATTTACTTAGGCTCATTTGAGATTGCTCTCATCATATACATTATCCTCACATCATGGTTGTCACCACATTCTTCATTTCATTACGTATACCTTAGGTTCACTTATTTTTTTGAACGTATGTTAAACTTATGTGTCTATACGTACAAGCCATGGGGCTTCATTTATAATTCGCTAAGTGATTTTTATTTTCCTAAGATTATGTATTACAAGACTTATGTATCTTGTATATATACCAAGATCTTGATTTTTGATCAAAGTAGATTACATTATTCTTGAATATTTTACTCACGTATGACTTATGTATCAATACGGAGGTTTGGACACGGGAACCCCACTCTTGAATCATTTGGATATCATTTATATTTTTCATTGACTTTATTTCTAATATTCATAACATTAGAACTCTAAATTAAATCTCAACATTTTCATAAAATAATAAATTTTCTATTTTAATTAGAATTCTAAATTAAATCTCCATATTTACATGAAAGAATTAATTTTCTATTTTAATTAGAATTCTAAATTAAATTTCATTGTTTACATAAAAGAATTAATTTTCTATTTTAATTAGAATTCTAAATTAAATCTCCATATTTACATGAAAGAATTAATTTTCTATTTTAATTAGAATTCTAATTCAAATCCTTTTTTTTTTTAATTTATTCATTAAATTCGCCTCATTGGGGAGGTTGTGGGTTCGAACCCCCACAGCCCCCCTTATTTTCCTCCTTTTTTCGTTGAAGAGGAGGCTGTGAGGTGGTGGGTTCGAACCCCCACAGCCCCTCTATCATTAAATTATCTAAATGGGGCGAGCAACAGTGAGGTTGTGGGATCGAATCCCCACAGCCTCACTTCTTTTCTTAATTAAATTCGCCCCTCCTTCAGCCTTGAGGTCGTGGGATCGATTCCCACGCCTCGCGTCTCCTTTTTCCCCATTTTTCCTTCCTTCGCACGTAGCTGGAGGTCGTGGGTTCGAATCCCACGCCTCCCACTTATTTTCTAAATTAAGTTTCTCCTCCTCCTTCCCCCCAGGTCGCGTGTTCGATTCCTGCCCCCAGCGATTTTTTTTTTATTTTTTTTTCTCGCACGTAGCTGGAGGTCGTGAGTTCGATCCCCCCAGCCCCCTCTTCTTTTCCTTTTCTTTTGTTTTTTTCGCGGAAGGCAGGGGCGAGGGTTCGATCCCCTCCTGCCCCATCTTTTTTTATTTATTAAAGCCTGCTGCAGGGAGGTCCTGGGTTCGATCCCTGCAGCCTCCAAAACCTTTTTTTTTATTTCTTTGATGCCCAAAAATTTCCAGATTCTTTTAAAGGCTATTTCTAAGTTCTGGAAATTTATTCCACGGTTTTTCTGCACTTTTTCATCAATTTTCACATTAGTTCTTAGGGAGATTTCATGGTTCATTCAATTCACTATAATTCATCATAATAAATATCACATTGTACACCCATTACACAAATAAAATACACAATAAATGCACAACTTATACACCCCAAAACAATGCCTAAAACATTGCCCTATGCACACTCATACATCAACTTTTCCGGTCATATTTTGATGATTATTTTTGTGATTTCCCGCACATAAACACATTCATATTTAATTTAAACACATCATTCATGCAAAAATCTAGCAGCACAACATACCCATCCTACAAATTCGTTAGGGAGCTAAGGACAAGGACATACGAAGGGGAACAACCTTAGTTTCAAGAGTTTAAGAAACGTTCGAAAGAAGGTACTCTTGGAGAAAGAATTCCATGAGAGAAAACCATACCTTAATCGATGTTCAAACTTTAATGTTGCTGCCCGGAAAACTCCTCCAAACCACTCCCAATTCACTTCAACATACACCTCACTCGACGAACCTCTCTTAGCCTTGACGTTTTGATTACTTTTTTTTTCTCTTACTTAAAAATTTTTGTGAGTTCTTCAAGCATGAAGAACTGTTGATATTTTGGCAGAAATAATGCGAGGAAGATGGAGAACGTGAGAAAGAGAGTTAAGAAACGTGAAAAAGAGAGAACTATTAGGATTAGGAGACTAATTAAAGAATTAGTCAAATAAAATTTAAAATAAATAAATACAAATTTGTTTTTGATTTATTTATTTATTTATTCATTTAAAACGTGAAAGGACCATTATGCCCTTAAATACCTATTTATTCTTATTTATATAATTTTTTTTGAATCGTTACAAGTTATGTATCTGATACATAACTTATGTATTGTTTGTTATGTATCGAGTAGAGGAGCAATATTTCTGCGCTTTTTTTTTTGAAGATTAAGATTTGGTTATTTGTTATAGTGAATTAGAGTGAATCGCTGGACTTGGTGTAAGTAACAACAGTTCAGGTCAGTCATAGTTTAACAAGACTTCAATCTCCTCACATTGACCAGAAGTCATCAAATTTGCAAATTCTAATCTTCTTGGTGCTTTTGTTATAAATATGTAGTGTGGCAGATCAATTAGCCTTATGGAACTTGCCCTTAGTGTTTCATGCAGCTAACCAATGTGATTTTATTTTCATGTATAAGACCTTTTAAGAAATATTTTGTGGTTTTATTTTCATGTATAAGACCTTTTAAAGAAATATTTTCATAAAAAATAATTCTAAACCACACTGTTGAAAGAAAACTGAAAGTACATTGATAGATGAAATTTTAAATATATACAAACAATCTGGCAAAGAACATTGTAAGAGTTGAGTTGTATCAACTATTGCCAATTCTTAAGCCAGAGATCTGTATAACCAATATAAAAATCTTCGGAGAAAAGTGGGATAGAATCAACTTCGTCTTCTTGCAGTGGTTCCGGAATGTATGGAACCATTGTTTCGAGTACAGAGACAGCATATGCATCAAGTTGTTTGTAGTAAGTAGTAATGTCATAATCAGGAGGAGTTTCTTGATGAACAGAGCCTTGACGCAATTTTGATTCTTCTGTGACTAAACTAACTTGTGTGATGTTCCCATTTGGAATTACATTAGCAGCAGCACTGATTTGTCCCAAATCTGGACTAAAAGATTTCACAGTTTGTTGTGGTTGTGATGAAGAAATTGGAACAAAATTCGAAGAAGAAGAATTGACACTCCTTGTAATGCGACATACAACAAATTCCTCCTGAATACGACCACTTTCTAATAATGCGTTTTGTGCTTTATCACAAAGACGATACTCTTTCATAATCCAAACATGATTATTTTCCTCAAAACGGAAAGTTTTCTTGGAGCCAATTACTGATCTTTTCCAGTCATAAACAGGTTTACTATTGTCAATTCCTTTCCATGAGCCACCACCACCAACAATTCCCCTGTTGAAGTTCTTACCATTCCCTGTTTTTTTCTTCTTTAACCGAGTAAAAACGTGATATTCAGTAGCAGTAGCAGTATCGAATATCTGAGAAGGTTTGTTATTGCCATACAAGTCGACAAATTGAATTTGCACAGAAACACCAGTAACAAATTTAAGAAGAGAGAGCATGAGTTGTTCATCAGTAAGATTGATCTTCATATTTTACCAACAGAAAGAAAATTAATTTACCCTTTGCCTATGTATGTACATATAGGGAAACTATTTCCCACTTCTTTTATGATTAGGAACTAATTATTTTGTGTTTTACTATTTAAAATGAATAGTTTAACTCTTAATTATAGTAATTTCTTACCAAAAATAGAAAGGATTAACGGTTGGTCTTCATGGTTATTTGTTTTTGGTATCCTATTTCCAACAGGAGAGTATTTCCTCTCATTAATTAGTTGGTGACTATGATAGTTCTATATAGAAAATAACATATATACAAGTGTTGAATAATATTTTGAACTTTTAAACTTAATTTATCTTCTTAATATATAGTTGCTGTTAATTAATTTTATGCCTGTTTTTTTTTTTTGGTAATATAATTGTACATGCTATATATATATATATATATATATATATCGATATGAAAGTGCTGATGTGACAGCCCTCATAGGCCAGCATTAGAATTTATATATTTTATCTTTTCTTAAAGATCTTTTTTCTCTTATTTTTCTCTTGATATATTAGTTAAACTAAATAAATATCCTGATCATTTCTCTTTAAATTCCTCCATTAGTTTCTTTATTATTTTAGGTATATATACGTTATAGTTTATCCCTTTAAATATTTCAACATTTCTCTATTCCTTCTTAAAAGTATTACTAAATTATAATTAAGACATCAATGACCAATATAAGTTACAATTGTAGGTATTGATTACTCCATTACTCTTTTTAATTTATTTATTCAAATGTTAAAAGTTTATAGATTACTATAAATACTAAAACCATGTTTATCTTCACCAATGCAAGAATTTTTTATTTTATTTTTTCTTTCTTCATCATATTTATACTAAAGTACATCACTTTGGTTATGTCTAATTTTATAATATATAGTTTATTTGTTACTAACTTTTACAATGTGGAAGATAAGATGAGCATATGACAATCTTCGGAATTCAAATTCAATGAGAACAATATCTAATTTGTGTTACCAAGGTACGTCACTTTGTTTATGTCTAATTTTATATATATAAATTCTTTGTGACCAACTTATATTGTTAAAACTTAAAAGTGTGGATGAGAAGACGAGTATATGACAATTTTGGGAATTCAAATTCAATTTTGATGAGTACAATATTTCACTCATGTTACTCTTTTTATTTCAGTTTGTTTGATGTCTTTAATTTATAATATTTTTTATTGCTTTTTTCCTCATTATTGATGATTTTAGTACTTATTATTTTGCGCATATTTTTTTTTAAATAATCTTTATTATTTATAATGGAAGACAAGATGAACATATGACAATATTTAGGTATTTAAGTTTAACTTTCATAAAACTCACAAGGAAAAGGAACCCTACATTAATGTTTATGTCCATTAATCTTCAAATGGTGTAGGGAACATTGAGAGTGTGTACAAATTGAATAATTAGAGACTAGGATAATTTTCTTTGGTATTCCTACAAAGATTATTTTGTTTATTCGTTTAATTTTAATTTATTTTAATTTTCTTTGGTACTTCAACAAGGATTATTTGATTAATTTATTTAATTATAATTTATTCCTACACTAAATAGTATTATTGAAATTTCAGGTATATTCATTTTAACTTTGAAGACTTGAATCGTTTTGTTCATTATCTTTCAATTTTTTTTTATAGTTTCAACATTGTATACATTTTATTTTGAATAATGAAATCAATTTTGAGGATTAGGAAATTTCACAATTTTTATTTATGTTTACCTTTTAGAATAATTTAGAAATAGTAACTAAAATATAGGTAAATTTAAAGTTGTATTTTAGTTAATACATATATATAGTTTGGGTTTAATTTATTTGAGTACTTTATATTATTTGCATAATTGAGACTATTTATCTTTCAATCTATTCATTTTTATATAAATAATAGGCAATATATTATAATCGTAGTAAAATTAGTCAAGATAGAAAATGATTTACAAACATTTCATAATCTAAGATTAGTGAAAGATGGAAAAAAAAGTTCATTACTAAAGGAAAGAATAATAACTTTTGAAGGAAAAGAATAAATATTAGAAAAAAAACTGTATTTACATTAAGCTTATTATATTATTAAATTTACTTTTCTTATTAAAATAAAGATAATAAATTTAGGATTTGTTTTCTTCATAATTTCAAAAATTCTTAAGAGATTTCAAACGAATAACTAAGTTGCCATACAAAGAAAAAAATACAGAGGAGTAGAAAAGAAAGAAGAAGAAGAGAGATTATATATTACCGTGTAAACAAGAAACGCTCAACAATTCACACGTTGTAAATATTAGGACTAAGTCTAGTTCTATATATGTACCTTTTGTAATAATGATTAATGAATGTAGTATCTATTATCACCTTAATTTATTGCTTAAACATGATAAATTAATGTGATTTTGATGCACACACTACATGTTTTTTCAAAGAAATCTTTTTTCTCTTTGGTTCTTTTTAGATACTACGATCTTTGTCTCAATTTATGTGACATTTTTCATTTTTCGAGAATCAAACAGTTTAAGTTTTATTGAGAATTTACTTATGGAATCTTCATTTTATTAAAATAAAATTTATATATTTGTGAACTCCGTAAAAATTACTATAATCGTAATAATTGACAATTCAATATATTTAAAACATATATGATTAATTTAGGATCAATGATAGACTTGTTTGAATCTCGAAATTTGAAATGTGTCACATAAATTGAGACAAAGAGAGTATTGTATATTTTATCCCTTGTTCATTTAATGAGAATTATTATGTCTAAGAATCTTCCATTTTCATATCGTTTACGGGAAGCTGGTTAGGATCTTTTGTTTGCTATGGAAGATAGTCAGAGTCGGCCATTTCTTCATTAAACAGGCATGATTGTCTTCAACTGTAACAAAATAATACAAAATGAATATCGGTTTGGGACATGACTCAAAACCTTGAAGCGACCATAATCTCAAACCAAAACTCACTTGCACAAACCAAATTGAGATAATATGCCTACACTGATTGGCACAAAAGAAGTCGAAAATGGCATTCAAAGAGCTTGAGTGAAAGGCTAACTGAGCTTTGATTGTAAAAAGTTCAAGTATGATTCTTTCCATTACCTAAAACCTCTAGTAGCACAAAATGCAGCAACCTCGGGATCATGGTTTAGAGAGAAGCAAAGGTGTCATATATGACCTGCCACGGCACAATTTCGTACCCCCTTAATCTCATGAATAGTTGTTTACATAGTCATTTGCCTTCCCTCGACAACTCGTTTGCTGATAGTCGTGGAATCAAATTGATGAGGAAGAACACATTAAACAAGAATTGTTGAACTAACAAAAGGGACCTCAAACTCTACATTTCAAGCTATTGAATATGCTATGAGGTCTGGAAGGGACCTAATAGAGTTAAAGTTCAGTGATGATAACTTCACAGTGGCCACTTGGAAACATTGTTCATATATCGTCTTACCACTAATCGCGCCAAAAATTAATCAGAAACCACAAACTAAAGGAATGGTGTAAAAGAAAACTGAAATGCATTGACATATAAAAACATTTACAATTCCTTAAAGAATGAGCTGTATCAACCATCAGAGATTATTCTTAACTCCACAGATTTGTATGACCAATATAAAAATCTTCGCTGAAAAGTGGGATGTCATCCTCATCTTCTTGCACTTCTGGAATGTAAGGAACCATCGTTTCGAGTATAGAGGCAGCATACGCATCAAGTTCTTTGTGGTAAGTAGCAATGTCATTATCCGGAAGAGTTTCCACAGGAACAGAGCATTCTTCTACTTCTTTTGAAGCAGACACATTTGATTCTTTTGCGACGAAACTAACAGAGGGAATTTCTTGATGAACCACAGGAACAGAACATTCTTCTTCAATTGCAGCAAAACTAACAGAGTGTGTTTCCGGATGAACCACAGGAACAGAGCAATCTTCTTCTATTGCGCCGAAACTAACAGAGGGAGTTTCTTGATGAACCACAGGAACAAAGCATTCTTCTTGTATTGTAGCAGGCCATTGGGTTAGATTTGATTCTTTGAAGACTAAAGTAACTGGGCGAATGTTCCCGTTCAAAGTACTGTTTAACTGATCAGATGGAATTACATTAGCAGCACTGGATTTCACAGTTTCTTGACATTGTGATGAAGAACTGGCAGGAAGATTCTGTCGAAAGTGATCCGAATTGACTTTCCTCCTAATGCTACATAAAACAAAATCCTCATATCGAATCTTACCATGTAGTCTCAAGTCCTCTAGTAATTTATCACAAAGACGATATTCTTTCATAAACCAGACATGATTATTTTCATCAAAACGGAAGGTTTTCTTGAACCCAATCACTAATCCTTTCTTGTCGTAAACTGGTCTACTATTGTTAACACCTTTCCATGAGCCGCCACCACCAACAATTCCCCTTTTGAAGTTCTTACCATTCCTTTTTTTTTTCTTTAACTGAGTAAAGACATGATGATGATCAGTAGTAGTCGTATCGAATAACTGAGATGGCTTCTTGTTGCCATACAAGTCTACACGTCGAATTTGGTTGCATTCAACAGGAATACCAGTAACAAAATCGATAAGATACTTCAGCAGTCCTTTATCATCAAAATTCATCCCCATATTTTATTGGGGAAAAAAAAAAGAAACAGAGTAGCAGAAACAAATAAGAAGAAGAGAGAAAATTATCAAGAAACGCTTCAGGATTCCTTACCTATATATGTTGATGGCACTCTTAAATGAGCTTTCAAATAATATTGAGTGTTTGAAGTAGAAATTTAAAAGGGAAAAAGGTCTGATATACCTCTCAACTTTGTCATTTAGAAATATATACCTCTTGTTATGAAAGTGGCTCATATATACCCTATTTGTAAACAAATGGCTCACATATATCATTTTCCTCTAACGGAAATGAAAAAATAATAATTTTCAATCTAAATTTTTATTTTTTTTCTAAAAAATATAATCTCATATGAGTAAATTTAATCATCGTCAAACATATTTTTTTGTTTCAATGACTAATTTATAATTATTATTTTGATAATCAAATTTATTTATGTTTCACTAATATTCTTGTAAAACTTATTGTAGATGACTAAATTTTTTTTCGAATACGAAATTAAATTACAATACACACAAAAAAGTAGTTTAATTTTTTTCTCTTTAAACTAAGGAATGAAAGAAAAAAATAAAATAAGAATAAGAAACTCAAATAATTATAATAAAAGAAGTCAAAAAATAATTTATGTATGAAAAAAAATTAAAATATACCTTGAACTTTTATAGAAGAATCATATATACCACTAAAATAAATTTTTTTAAAAATTATAAGTAATAAATATAAATTTAAAACTAATTATTTAAAATTCCGTTAAATGAAGGGTATATGTGAGCCATTTTGTAACGGCAATGGTATATGTGAGCCGTTTGTATAACGGTAAGGGTATATATGAGCCACTTTTATAACGAGAGGTGTATCAGCTCCAAATGACAAAGTTGAGGGGTATATCAGACCCTTTTCCCAATTTAAAATGATCAAAATCTTGGTAAAATAAAATAATTTCTTGGACTACACATTGAGGATTTGATAAATAGAATGTTTATCCATCAATTTATATACACTGAAATGTTTTAAAGTGTCTTTACATGAACAAATTACATCCATTGAATACACAAATCATTGTGAAATCACTTGATACAAATAAAAATTTCATTATGACATCAAGAAAAAAATAAAAAGCTTTTTGGTGAAGAAACTTTATATCTCGAGACATTAATGTACCTTGCCTGTAATACATTTGTTTTACAGTAAGTTTTATTGGCGAGATTCAGCTTCTCTCCAACAAGAAGACATTGAAAAGGTATTAAGAATATATTTAGATATCTTTGAGGAACAATTGATATGAGATTGTGTAGATGTGAGATATTTATCAAACCTACATAAAACCTGATCTCAACAAACTATTTATTTACATATAGACGTACATTTATATCATGATGTTCGATGAAACAAATAATAATTGTCACTTTTCAAAGAATGCAGAAATAATAGGCATAACACATAAAAGGCCATTACAATTATGTAGTCTTTCTTCAAATTGTATGAAGATAGTTTACTTGCATAGTTCTTTTTCCACACGTGATCTTCAACAAATGGTGAAATAGCTATTCAACATATTTGTTCAAGTGATAATCTTGCATATTTTTATTGGTTTGGTTCCAAGGGAGAGGACAAATTATATATTGAAGGAGCTGGATGACAAGGATATTTTGTGGTGTGGAGATGTTAGTGCTGAATGCAGATAGATTGAAGTGATATGGCTTTTCTAGTCATTTATACATAATACAGGCATGTGAACCAAAAAGAGGCTATACCATTGTTTCAAGTACAGAGGCAGCATACGCACCAAGTTGTTTGTGGTAAGTAGCAATGTCATAATCAGATCATTCTACAGACAGAAAATGGTCAAAAATATCTTTGAACTATTCGAAATAGCTCCAAAATATATTTCGGCTCAAAAAATACCCTTCCCCTCAAACTATAGGGTCAAAAATACCCTTCCCTTAGAACTTATGTATTTTGTGAAATCGTTCTAAGGAAATGGAGAAATGAGGAAAAGAGGTTTTATGTTCTTTGGTGAAACCGTTTCAAAATTCTACGAAAAAAGGAAAAAATTGGGGAAAACTAGGGATAAGTTTATTAGTCTACGTGGCATGAGTGGAACTCTATTGGCTCATGTGGCATACCATGTGACATCCCCATAGCATCTAAGTGACGTTTAACCGCTTCTGTTAATGAGAAGGGTATTTTTGACCCAATAGTTTGATAGTAAGGGTATATTTGAGCCGAAATATACTTCAAGGGTATATTTGAGCTATTTCTGATAGTTTAAGGGTATTTTTGACCCTTTTTCGTTCTACCGATGGAGTTTGTTGATGAACAGAGCATTCCTCTTCTATTGCATCACAAAATTTTGATTCTTTGAACACTAAACCAATGTTCCCATTCAAAATACTGTTTGACTCATGAGATGGAATTACATTAGGTGTACTTAATTGTCCCAAATCTTGAAACTGATATTGAGCAAAGGATTGTCCCAAATCTTGAAAATTGATTCTGAACAAAGGATTCTTGACATTGTAATGAAGAAATTAGCTTGCATTCTTTTTCTTCAAGTTTAAAACTCGTGTTAAGATGCATAAAACGCTTATGCAGTTTTTGGGAGGGGTGATTACGATAGGCTCAAGGACGATATTTGAAGTTGAAAAAATTTGTAGATGTAAACCTTTATTAAGACTTGGAACTTGCCCTTACAAACAGTTTAACGCAACTAACTGAAAAATGATGAAAAAATCAGAGTACTAACGTAGTAGGTGCAACTAAACTCTCCTACAGATCGATAGCAGTGAAGAGACAAGAAATGTGAGAGAAAAGGGCATAATCAGAAAAACTCGAAGTAAGTAACAGAGGGAGGAGTTTCTTGATGCCCCTCAGAAACAGAGCATTCCTCTTTGTTTGCAGCAGTCACATTTGATTCTTTTGGGAGTAAACTAACTGAGGGAGTTTGTTGATGAACCACAGGAACAGAGCACTCATCTTATGGTTTCGGAGTGTTCCTAAACATTGAATCAAGTAGAGGGCGAGTATACGCATTGCGAAGAGTTTCTTCATCAACAACTTCTTGTGGAACAAAACACTCATCTTGTTTTACAGCAGTCATAGTTGATTCTTTTAAGTCATCAGATTGAATTAGACCCAAATCTTGATTTTCTTGACATTGTGATGAACAAGTGTCCTTCCTCATAATGCTACATACAACAAATCCCTCATGTCGAATTTGACCACGTAGTCTCAAGTCCTTCAGTTTACTATCAAAAAGGCAATATTCTTTCATAATCCAGATATGATTTTCTTCATCAAAGCGGAATCTTCTCTTGAAACCAATCACTGATCTATTCTTGTCGACAACGTCTTCACTTGCGCCGTATGCTCTCCATGAGCCGCCTCTGCCACCAATTCCCCTGTTGAAGTACTTACCTTTTTTCTTTAACTCAGTAAAGACATAATGATGATCAGTAGTAGTCGTATCGAATAACTGAGATGGCTTCTTGTTGCTATACAGTTCTACAGTACGAATTTCATCGCATCCAACAGGCATACCAGTAACAAAATTTATAAGATACCCAATGAGTTGTTCATCTTCGATATTCGACACCATTTTTTTTTATCGAAACAGAGGAGCAGAAAACAAACAAGAAGAAGAGGAGAAGAGAGCGCGAGTGACGATTTTTTTGCACAAAGAAAGTGAACACTCACTCCACCTTTCTATCTCTATATATAGAGTGTTTTTATATATATATATATATATGTTTTACCAAATCAGACGTACCTAATATATATATTTACCTTTAACTAATTTTATCTTTTATTGCTATAAAATATAGTAAGTAAAATTTAATTATTTTAATGCTTCAAATAATAATGTTATAATTTGACTATTATAATAAATAAAATTCGAGTGAGATTATACGTGAAACAAAGCCAACATATGCTTCTAGACAGAAGTTTGAAATTATGGACAAAAAGCGGAAGAAAAGATTTAGCTAACATTTAATTATAGATTTTTAAATATTCTTGGTAAAATTTTATTTGATTGAAAATTTGGGCGAAATCAAAAAATATGATTTATACACATAAGTTTCAAAAACTATCAAAACTAATTATAAGTTTGTATTACAAGTTAATTTGATCTTCGTTACAACAAATAACTAGTGTCCATGATACTAGAGCAATGTGGTATTTAGGAATGAGTGCAACAAACATCATTTCATACATCGTGAAATGGACAAAGCATATAACTTTGTTATCTTGAGCCGATTGTTCATCATTTTCATCGATAACAATATCATCACTATCATATTCATTGAATATTTCATCACTAGTTTGGTGTTCACGTAAAAAAATTATGTAATAAAATACAAACTACTATATATAGATGGTGTTTTAGTAAAAGATAAAAGTTTGGTGTAAAATTTCAATTTTTAAAAGAACCAAAGTAATGATATTTGAGCCAAATACTAGAAAAAATTAGTATTTGAAAATTTGGGATATTTACAAAAAATATTTGTCAAATAATAACAACTTATATGGACAAAAACTATTTTTCTCCAAATATTAATTAAAAAATCTATGACTAAACAGATCCTTAGGACGTGAGTACTTGGGATAAGAATAATAACTTTGATGTTAAGATTACATTGCCTTAGCTTTACACATCTAGTATTTTATCGACAAAATGATATAACCAGAATATCTCGATGAAACTTGAACAAAGTCTTCATATAAATCAAACATGATCAAGAGATGACAACTCAAGTTGGCCCATGTTACAATGAACCACTACAACAAAAATATCTTTAAGTGACAATAATATATACATTAATAAAGAGTGTTGAAATCTTTATCAGCATTAATTTATTATTATTGGATTCAATGTCGCTAAATATTTGATAAGGGACATATTAAAAAAATGTTAATTGTTGCTAAAAGTACACATTTCGTGACAATTAAGCTATTATCAGTAATTTAATTGCCGCTAGAAATTATTATTAATGTAGTGACCTTTGATTGATTAGCTTCGAAATAACCTTGCGCAACTCATTAAATCTAGTTTTTTCATAAGAAAATTTGAGAATAATTGCTTGATGTAGTCCTTCCTAAATGGTGAATTCATTAACTTCATCTATTGTGAATTCAATGCCTAACTCTCCATGAATGAATTTCATTAATGGTAGATGAATTGGTTTGAAGTTGTAAGACATATGTTGGTTTATGTGTTGATGAATATTATTTTGGAGATGTTGTGGTGGTGTTTTATCCCCATCAGGATGCTGGGACATGGCTAAAACAACCATGAGAGTTATTGCCCTCAAATCTACATGAGTAATGAGAAGAGAGCGTATGTTCATTGTTTTGGCATAATACATAAATGTGTTATTTAATATGGTTTCACTTGACATCTATGTCCTTAAATTTTTAAGTGTGCACAAGTAGACACTCAAATTTGTATAAAATTGAACAAATAAATACATATCCTACATGACATATTACACGTAGGACGTCATGTAGGATGTGAATTGTCACATAGGGCGTCATATAGGATGTGAATTGCTATATAAGACATCGTGTGTCTACTTGTTCAATTTTATACAATTTAAGTGTTTGCTTGTATACACCCAAAATATTAATATATTGGTGTAATTTGTATTAAATAAATTATAAATAGTATCTCATATAGAAGATGAGATATATTTACTTATCCTCTCCCGTATACCAAACAAGTGCTTAAGAATTTTCATAACACTGTCTTGTCTTTGAGTAAGCTAGCCTAATTAACATTTCGGATTAACCTTAATTTAAGTTTTAAGTCCAAGTCTAAGTCTAATTCTATACATTAACCTTTTGTATTCATTTATGACTAATGAATGTATCTATTATCACCTTACTTTACTGCTTAACCATAAAAAATGATTTCAGGAGTTAGTTTTGGCAAAAAGAATTTATTAAAGAACAGAAATGATCTCCGACATAACTCAAAACTCGAGCCTTGAATTTTACCATAAAACCAAGACTCAAGACCCAGTCTTTGAACCTAACTTAGGACCTGACTCGAGGTTCGAGCTCTGATCCAGATCTAGGAGTGATCTTGACCCAGAAGCTGAGCCTTAGTCCTGAACATGGACCCAGTCCCTACCTTGACTCGGAACTCGTGATCCGAGACTCAATTCTAACTCAATAAACGACCTTGATTTGAGACCTTTAATTTGAGACTCAAGACGATAACTTTGACTCATACAAAAATCAACATAAATATCAAGTAATAAATTCAAATTAAAGTAAATCTTAAATATGGATTAGAATTAGGTTAGTATTGAACTAAAGATCACATTAAAATAAGTTATGTTGGGTTGGACTAAAGTGAGTCCAATATAAAATTATTTGTGCCCAACCCACAAAAGAAAAAATAATAAGAATAGTATATCTCCTTCTTTGAAAAAATATCCTCTCAACTTAGAAACTGAAGCACAAATTTGTAAAATTATTTTAGAAAAATTGGGTGCTCTAGAATTAGTGCTTGGTTCATCACTTTCAGTTTTAACATATGTTCTTCTCCATTTTCCTCCACTATTTTATGTGTATCTGTCTTAAACATATGTAGTACGTAGGGGTGTCAAAAATAAGTTTAATTATAGGTAATTCGCTCAATTCATTAAGAATTTTAAGATTTGGCTCAAGATAAAATAAATTGGTTCAATTTCAACTTATTCAACTCTTAATTAATTTTCAATTGAGTCCAATTTAGTCTTCAATTTTAACTCGTTTTAAGAGTTTTTCTTTTGTAATGAGGTAATGTATGTTTCGATATTGAAGGTATTAATTACTATCTATTTCATATCTTTTGGGATTTATCTATCTATTTTTAATTTCTTTTTTAAAATTTTCTTGAGTTGAAATTTAAATTATGGTTATAAAACTTAAAAAAAATATAATAAAATTATTGAGATTAAGCAGATCATACTGGGCGAGTAAAGACCCAACCCATTTGAGCCCAAAATAAACTTGAATTGGTCAGCATCCAATCCAATTTTTATTTCAACCATTTTAGTATTTCTAATTTCAATCTAATCCGTCTATTGTTTGACACCCCGAGTTATAAATATAAATTTGTTTTTAATGCATTCAATGTCGGGTAATTGTAATATTTGTGTATTCACATGATTATCGTGACTGCATCTGCGCAACTTTATTCATTGATATTTTCATTTTTTGAGTTTCATAATCTAATTTTCTAATTGATTATTATATTCATGTATTATTAATATTTTCCATGTTTAGGATATAAATATAATTAGCATTTTGAATTTACAAGAGAAAATGACGACACAAACTTTAAAATATATTTTTATTTCAAGATCTTCTGTAATAAAAAGGTAAGAAGAATTCTCCTTGATATTGGTTGTCTCCATCGCTTTTTGAAAATGTATTTGAAAATAAATTTGCCAAGTACGTACAGAGAACTAGTACAATTATTTTGTACATTTCTGACATTTTACAGTAGGTGCACCTATTTTGAATAATTGAATGACAAAAGAAATAAATACACTTACTTTGAATTATTGAATTACAAAAGAAATAAGTCCAACTACACTTAATTTTAAATACAGTTGAAACAAGATAAATTCTAATATTGGCAACCACCAACTTCAACTTCACTTCAATGGCTGCAGAGAGTGGAGGAAAAGGCCGCGGTGGGATTGGGTGGACCGGTAGTGAAGGAGTTGTCACTCGGCGGATTTAAAGTCGGAGAAGAAGAAGGAGGTGTTGGAAGAGCGATGTGTGTGTATTGGAATGTTATTAACCTGTATTTATAAGAAACAAAAATAAGATAAAGTAGACAGAATACAAAATAATTCGAGTCCATAAAAATTACTGTCTCTTTAATAAATTTAATCCTTTCACTGTATCCGAGGTTATGGATAAATTTTTCTCAATATAAAATGGATTAATCCTGCCTCGAACTTCTTTAATTTCAACGAACTTAAGAACAATAACAAGTCACAAAGACTCAGCCGATCGACGCTTCAATTTTGAGAGAAAAGTATGTGTGCAGAGAAGGAAAAATTCAGTGTTTGAAAAAATGAAATAACTTCCTTTTATAGCCATTTTCAACAAGAAACGTGTTTGTTCAGAGAAATCTGTTCAGACCCGTTTTATCCAAAAAGATGTGTCTTTTGGAAAAAATAATAACTTTTCGGAAAATGTGTCTATTAGAAAAATAACGACTTTTCGAAAAGTATCGATTTTTCAGAAAAAGTAACAACTTTTCTTTTCCCATTCACACTTTGCTAAATCCAACATGGACTGCATTGGCACCGAATATGGAGGAGTACAATGCCAAGGTGGCAAAGTTAGTTGCTTCAGGTTCAGGACACTTAATAAAGGGGATTTTGTGGTGTGGAGATGTTACTGCAGATAGATTGAAGAGGGGGAATGAGGTTCTGAAGAATAGGTTTAAGACAGGGTCGAAGAGTGAGGTCAGTCCTGAGACGTTGAAGAGGATCAAACGGTATGACCTTTCTAGGATTTGGTGGACTTTTGCTTTTTTTGCTTGGCTGGCTTGATTATTAGCTAAATATCTTTGTTTTGCTGTTGTTGTTTAGCTAAAGCTATCTTTTGAGATCTTGACTGTTTTGCAAAGTAAGGTCTAGTATAGTGAGACTACCTGTTGAATTCTTAAATGGTCTATGAAGGGAAGTGCTTCTCTTCACATGGGAATGCAGTCAGATTGAAGTAGAGGAGAATTTTTGTAGCCCCACATCCACATTAATAGGTGACAGACTTAAGTATTTTAATGATTGGGATGAGTCATTACAAGGTCATATTGACTAAGTCTCTTTTATATATCACTTAGACTGTTTTATCAAGGTAGGGATAAGATTTGTGTGCACATCACTCCGCCCAGACCCTACTTGTGGTATAGAACAAGAAATACACATAGCATATAGTAGGAAATTCCCAAGACAGTTAATTTGGCCAACTACCAATGACACCTGTATTTCCCGAAGAACAATATTCATCTAGATCGTCTCCGACAACGGAACAATATCGTCGCTCTACTTGTTTGTGTTGGAAATGAAATCCAGTGGCCGTTGACTAAGGATCTTGCTGCTGTAAAGTTTGATGATTCACATTACTTTTTCTCATTTCAAGCTCCCAAAGACGATGAATCGGATAAAGAATCAGTCGGTGATTCGTTGAATTATGGGTTGACGATTGTTTCCAAGGGACAGGAGAAGTTATTGAAGGATCTGGATGGTATTTTGAATAGTCACGCAAGCCTGCTTGGACTTATGAGATTTTTTGTGTGCATTATGGGCCTCGACCCCTTGGAGTTCTATGGCTGAGTTGTCTATATTGATTATAAGTGATATAAAGTAAGTGCTACTCGCAATAGTTAGATGTAATTACTTTGTAGAATCTAGATGTCCATATTTAGGCTTCTGCATATCAGCTAACCTAACTCCAGTTCCAACTCTTTCTTGTGTGAATGTTTCATGTGGTGCCATCAGGAAAGCTGTGTTTTTATTACATGGAACTCACTGTGTTGTCTTTGCTTTTCTCTTCCTTTATACACGTTATTGAAGATAGTAGTTATTTAACAATTAGTTGTATAATTAGTTGTTAGTTGAGTAATTAGTTACTGCAGAAAGTTAGTTAGGAATATAAGTTAGTTATAACTGATTGTAGGATTAGTTAGAATCATGTACAAAGTGTTGTATATATATGTGTAAAGATCTGAAAGTAAACTCAGTAGTGAAGATTACATTTAACAACATTCTGTTAGTCTTCTTCTTCTTCTCTGCACAATACTTCCTTCTCTGCACGTAATCTCCATTAAAGGAGATAAGCAGCTAAGTACTTGTGCAGCAGAGTCACCATTGAAGGTGCTAACATGGTATCAGAGCGAGGTAGTAAATCAACAACAATGGTGGTTGATCTTGTCATTCCTTACACACATCCTCTTTATTTGCATCCATCGGATACTCCAGGGTCTGTCATTTGTCCTGTTAAGCTAACAGGATCAGAAAATTATGGCTTGTGGAGAAGGTCTATGTGAATTGCTTTACAAGCAACGAGGAAGCTAGGTTTTGTGATGGGAACTTGTACGAAGGCAAGTTTTGAAACTAAGTATCATGATCAATGGGATACCTGCAATGCGATTGTTCTCTCATGGCTTATGAATACTGTGTCTTCTAATCTCTTGAGTGGCATTGTGTATGCGTCTGATGCATCACTAGTTTGGGGAGATCTGAAGGAACGGTTTGATAAGGTTAATCGTGTAAGGATTTATCAGCTACATCGAGAGATTGCTACAATTGCACAGGGGATCGATATTGTTTCAGTTTACTTTACAAAGTTAAAAGAACTATGGGCAGAGTATGATGCAATGGTGATATTTCCAAGCTGTGGATGTTCGAAGTCAAAGGATTATGTTGAGCATTTGCATCAACAACGACTAATTCAATTTCTTGCAGGATTAAATGAATCACACTCGCAGGCTAGGAGGCAAATACTCATAAAAACTTCTGAACCAACTCTTAATCAGGCATATGCCATGATTGTTAAAGAAGAGAGTTAGAGATCTGATGTAAATCATAGTTCTATGGGAATGAAAGCTATAGCTGAAGGAAATGATATTACAGCTCTTTGGACTGCTAAGCATACATCAAAGATTCGATACAAGTCTCAAAATGCTTTTTGTGATCATTGTCACACAAAAGGCCATGTAAAAAATGATTGTTTTCAGCTTATAGGTTATCCACCTTGGTATAAAGGGAAGAAGAAAGATGGATCTAATATGCAACACAATGTACCACCTGTGTTTAAATCAGAGTATGATAGTCGTAATGCAGGGCCTTCTTATGGAAATTTATCATTTTCTCACAATCATAATTCTGCAGGAGAGGTTCACAAGTCTATTGGAGGAAATAGCCAAACAGAAGTTGGAACACATGCTCATGGCTATGTTGGACTACATGGATCTCATAATTGTTCAGGATCCAATGTTACTGCTGATAGGTGTGCACATGGATATGGATCTACTGGACCTTATAATCATGGAGGAACTGGTATTAACATGGCTTTCACAGGCAATCAACTAAATCACCCTAACTCAAATTCTCCTACAACTAATACTGCAGGTATTGTTAACTGCTCAGTAATGCATAATTCATCTAGTCATAGATGGATAGTTGACACAGGTGCAACAAATCATATGTCTTCTACTCCAGATTTGCTTCATGAGACTCAACTTCTGCCTACAACTAAGTTCAATAAGGTTCATTTGCCTAATGGACAAAAAATACCTATTGTTTTTAGTGAGAAGTCTAGACTGACACAGGGAGATATATCTCATGTTCTGTACATTCCAGATTTCAAATACAACTTATTGTTAGTGTCTGAACTGACTAGAGAATTGCATTGTTGTATGGTATTTTATCCTGACCATTGCATATTGCAGGACCTTCACACTGAGAAGGTGAAGGGGACTGGTAGCATGGAAAATGGTTTATACTACTGGTCACACAGTGTTTCTCCTACTATAGCTTCTTCTGTTTCTCCTTCAGCTGCCTTGAGCAAAATGGATATTGTTGACTTGTGGCATAGACGACTAGGACATGTTCCTCACAAGATTCTTCAACAGATGCAAATACCACATATCTCTAATTCTTCACAGTTGACACCTTGTTCAGTATGCCCTTTAGCTAAGCAAACTAGGTTGCCTTTTCCTCAAAGTTCCACTAGATCAAATAATGTGTTTGATTTGATTCATGCTGATGTTTGGGGTCCATATAAGTTTCCTACTTATGATGGAAATAGGTATTTTCTTACTTTGGTAGATGATTGTAGTAGAATGGTGTGGATTTTTCTCCTTAAAATGAAAAGTGATGTATTCATTGTATTGAAAGACTTTCTTCAGCTAATTCAAAGGCAGTTTGGTGGTTATATCAAGATATTTCGAAGTGATAATGGTATAGAATTCTTTAATTCACATTGTAGTGAATTGTTTAGAACAGCAGGCATTGTTCATCAAAGTTCTTGTGTATATACACCCCAACAGAATGGGGTAGTGGAGAGGAGACACAGGCAGATTCTGGAGGTTGCTAGGGCCATTAGATTCCAAGCTAGTTTGCCTATCAAATTTTGGGGTCTATGTGTTCAAAATGCTGCTTATTTGATCAACAGAATACCATCTACTGCATTATCAGGAAGGTCTCCTTTTGTTGTGTTTTTTGGCAGAGAACCTTCTTTACATCATCTTAGAGTTATGAGATGCTTATGTTTTGCTGTTAATCACCACACTAATGGTGATAAATTTGATACAAGAGCTATCAAATATGTGTTCATGGGCTATTCTACCACACAAAAGGAATACAAATTATATAACTTGTCTACCAAAACTTTCTCATAAGTAGAGATGTTATATTTAGAGAAGATCAATATCCATTTCAACACATTCAAAATGAGTTTTGTGACTTTTCTTCTTCTGAGAAATCTGATATGTTTGTTTATGATGATCCTCCTCCTATCCCTTTGCATGAACCATCTGTTATTTCTCCAGATTCAGCCTCTACAACATTTGATCCAGCTTTTTCATCATCTACTCCCATCTCACAACCAATTAACACCTCTACCAATACTGATCTTAAAAGGTCCAACAGACCTTCTAAACCTCCTGGATGGCTTCATGGTTTTGTCCATACTGCTACACACAATCCTGTACATTCCTCTACTTGTTCTACTGCTCATCCTTTGTCCTCATACATGCCCTATGCCTCTATTTCTTCACCTTATTTTCAATCACTATGCAATTTTTTTGCTATAAAAGAGCCTGCTTCTTATGATGAAGCTGTACAGAATTCACATTGGCTTCAAGCAATGGCACAAGAATTAAAGGCATTACATGATAATCATACTTGGAATTTAGTTATATTGCCTCTTGGAAAGAAGGCTATTGGATGTAAATGGGTATACAAGGTCAAGTTTAATGCTCAAGGTGAGGTAGAGAGATATAAAGCTCGACTTGTAGCTAAGGGGTACACACAGCAAGAAGGTTTGGATTATCAAGAGACATTTTCTCCTGTTGTCAAAATGGTAACAGTAAGGGTTGTCCTTTCTTTGGCTGCTATGCATGGCTGGTCTCTACATCAAATGGATGTCTTTAATGCTTTCTTGCAGGGTGACTTAGTTGAGGAAGTGTACATGATTCCTCCACCTGGTCTACTACAACAGGGGGAGTCTGCAGTTTGTAAACTAAACAAATCACTATATGGTTTGAAATAGGCTTCTCGACAGTAGAATTTGAAGCTTAGTGAATCACTTATTGGATCTGGCTTCACTCAAAGTCACCATGATTATTCCTTGTTTACCAAGTGTTATGGTTCTGATTTAGTTCTTATCTTAGTTTATGTGGATGATCTGTTGATTACTGGTTTTTCTTCTCAATTGATTCAAGCCACTAAACATATGTTGAAGACTCATTTCAAGATCAAGGACTTGGGGGAGATGAGATACTTCCTTGGTCTTGAAATAGCAAGGAACAAAGATGGTATTATGGTGAGTCAAAGGAAATTTGCCTTGGATCTTATCTCAGATTTTGGCCTTGCAGGCACCACACCAGCTAGCACACCTTTGGAAGTTAATCAAAGGTTCACTAGTCAAGATTTTGACATGAGTTGTGAAGCTCAGGATGCACATGAAGATGTAGCTCTTAGTGATCCAGCAGGCTATCAGAAACTGGTTGGTAAGCTATTGTATCTCACTATGACAAGGCCGGATATTAGTTATGCAGTGCAGAACCTCAGCCAATTCATGCATAAACCTAAGAAGTCACATATGGAGGGTGCATTAAGAGTAATAAGATACTTAAAAAATGCACCAGGTCTGGGAATTATGCTAACATCAAAGGTCTGCAAACAACTTTCAGTTTACTGTGATGCTGATTGGGCTACATGTCCTATGACAAGAAGATCAGTTAGTGGTTTTGTGGTGAAAATTGGAGATTCATTAATCTCATGGAAGTCGAAGAAACAGAATGTTGTATCAAGAAGCTCTGCTGAAGCAGAATATAGAAGCATGGCTAATGCTGTATCAGAAGTTGTGTGGTTAATAGGCCTATACAAAGAGCTGAAGGTAGAGTTAGAACTACCAGTTAGGTTGTTTTGTGATAGCAAAACAGCACTCCAAATTGCTGCTAATCCTATCTATCACGAAAGAACTAAGCATATAGAGATTGATTGTCATTTTGTTCGAGAAAAAATACAAGAAGGACTCATTCAGACATACCATGTGCCTTCAAGAATGCAACTAGCTGACATATTAACAAAGAGTTTAGGGAGGACTCAACATGATTTTCTGTTATCCAAGCTAGGTGTATACAATTTGTTTGCACCATACAGCTTGAGGG
Source organism: Solanum lycopersicum (assembly GCF_036512215.1). Classification (NCBI taxonomy): domain Eukaryota; kingdom Viridiplantae; phylum Streptophyta; class Magnoliopsida; order Solanales; family Solanaceae; genus Solanum; species Solanum lycopersicum. Next base: position 49,777,356 of record NC_090801.1, on the reverse strand, counting down.
GGAGTATTGAAGATAGTAGTTAGTTAACAATTAGTTGTATAATTAGTTGTTAGTTGAGTAATTAGTTACTGCAGAAAGTTAGTTAGGAATATAAGTTAGTTATAACTGATTGTAGGATTAGTTAGAATCATGTACACAAGTGTTGTATATATATGTGTAAAGATCTGAAAGTAAACTCAGTAGTGAAGATTACATTTAACAACATTCTGTTAGTCTTCTTCTTCTTCTCTGCACAATACTTCCTTCTCTGCACGTAAACCTCCATTAAAGGAGATAAGCAGCTAAGTACTTGTGCAGCAGAGTCACCATTGAAGGTGCTAACACACGTAAAGCAGTGTGTTGTGGTGAGGAAAGCTGCGTCTCTTATTAGCAAACTGATGTCGTCATTGTGGGTGTTGGAGACAAGCAGCTTACTCTAACTCTACAGATTTGTATGACCAATATAAAAATCTTCCCAGAGAAGTGGGATTTGATCCTCATCTTCAGTTTTGATTCTTTTGCAACGAAACTAACAGAACCACAGGAACAGAGCATTCTTCTTCTTTTGCAAGTAAACTAATGCTCCCATTCAACTTATCCGATGGAATTACATTAGCAGCACTGAATTTCACTGTTTCTTGACATTGTGTAACTCTGAAGTCTTGATCATCTTAACAAACAATGGGACCTGGTCCCGTGAGTATCGCATACGGAACAGCTGTAAAAGCTGTCAACTCTGTTATGGTTGGTGAGCACGGGAAAAAAGGACACAACTCTCAGCCAATGAAATCACACTAGGTTGTTTAGCTCAGAGCATATAATCGAGAAACTAACACACACACACATCTCAGAATTTTGGCACTAGCAGCTTTCTCTCTCTTGAGCAAAAGAATAAGCTTTCAAGAAACCTAATAGAGTTATCATGTGAGTCTTAAGTAACTTAGATCGTATTACCAGTTAAAATGATTGGTTACAATGATAAAAATTCTCAAGAGAAAAAGAGAGAAACAAATGATAACAAGTTGTAAAAGATGGAATCAAAATAAAATTGTGGTTGACAATATTTTTAGTTATAATATTATTTTTGAAACAATGCAACAAAATGAGAATTTGAAATCAAAATTTGTCGATAAAATCAATGAAGAGATTAAACAAACGGTCAATCAGAATTTTTTTCATTCAATGAATACAAAAAGGGCCAGCTCTTAAGTCAATACATCTGTAAAATCAATATAAACATCTTCGCAGAAAAGTGGGATAGAATCTCTTCTTGCTGTTGCGGGATGCAAGGAGCCATTAATTTTCGTTCAGACGCAGCATAGTTATCAAGTTGTTTGTGGTAAGTAGCAATGTCATAATCAGGGCATTCTACTTCTTTTACAGAGGGAGCTTGTTGATGAACCACAGAAACAGAGCATTCCTCTTCTTTTGCAGCAGATACATTTGATTCTTTGAAGACTAAAGTAACTGGGCCAATGTTCGACCCATCATATGGAATTCCATTAGTACTACTTTATTGTTCCGAATCTTGAAACTGATATTGAGCAAAGGATTCTTGACATTGTGATGAAGAAATTAGCACAGAATCAATAAAATTCTCTATATTATTATTATCCGACGGGATGATAACCTTAGAAGAATTCACGCTCCTGGTAATGCAAATTCCTCCTCATGTCGAATTTGACCACGTAGTCTATTATCACTAGGACGATATTCTTTCATAATCCAGACATGGTTTTCTTCATCAAAATGGAAGGTTTTCTTCATCAAAATGGAAGGTTTTCTTGAACCCAATCTTTAATCCTTTCTTGTTGTAAACTCGTTTACCATTGTCGATTCCTTTCCATGAGTCGCCACCACCAATATTGACGTATAAATATTCTTAATAATTTTTTAATTTATATGAGTCGATTCAATCATTATTTGTGTATTATTTTACTAATATTCCTTAGTTATCTTACTCAAAAGATCCTTCTTTTTGTGTGTGCATGTATTTTCACTTTATTTATTGGTTTTATATTTTAGTATAAGTTTTTTGGGTTACAATTATTTGATAGATTTTTTATGATAATCTCTGGTATAAACTGAACAAAAAATATAAGTATACTTCACTTTATATTTCATCATCTTATAATATAAATTTATGTAAAATCAATTTATTAATCATTTTTACCCTCATTAACAATGATTAATATGTATTTACTCATTATCATGTCTTTAATAAGTTTGTTATATATGTTTGCGTCCATTTCTAAAATTTAGAGCAAGAGTTCACCACTATGATACATACTATATGCTATAGTATCTTAATTAGTTTATATTTTTTAACATTTTTTATTTTGCAAATAAATTATCAAAATTAAATGAAAAGAATTAATTGACACTGTTAATTTTGCATAAAGTGATATATACAAAAGAATAATATAATTAATAATTATCAACGTTAGATTAGGCCTATATGAATTTATATAACAGTAAAGAATAAGTGTGCAGCGCACGTTCCATACTAGTAAGTGAAATAAAGCCAACATATGCTTTGTATAATATTTTGAGTTTGTTGACCAGGTGGATTAAGGATAATAACATCATTGTGTTACGATATGTCCCTTTAGTTGGATTACTATTTCATATAAAAAGTAGAATATTTTACTTATTTCATCGTGTGTATCAAACAACTGCTAATGAATTTTCAAGACACTACCTCGTCTTTGAGTAAGCGAGCGTAATTAACACTACCGATTAGTGTAACTTTAGTCTAATTCTATACATGTCCCTTTTGTACGAATCGTGATTAATAAATGTATCGATTATCCCCTCCTTTATTAGATGGGCATTTTCTATTTTACACAATAATTAGATTGATCAATTTGACTATTCTATTTTTTATTCATATAAATGCACATAAAATAAGAATGAAAAATAATACAAAGAGTATAGGAGTAGCTATAGTATTGAGAATTGTTCAAATTTTCAATCGTCATACTAATTATAGAGATAAAAAAATTTTAAAAAAAGTTAATCAATTCTATTATAATTTAGTGAATGATCAAATAATATGAGCAATTGTTTTTAATAAAATATCCATCCGGGGACAGAAGGAATAGCACTTTAATTAGTGCTTAAACATAATAAATTAATGTATAACATATTTTTTTCCAACTTTTCTTGTTGGTCCTTTCTAAATACTACATATATTATCACCTTAATTTTGCATACGAGTAGTAACCCTTAATATATAGAGTTAATAAAAATGAACGAGGGTTGTGGTAGAGTGATAAATACTCTTTTATTTTTAATATATATTTGTTTTAAAATAAGTTTATTGGTAAGATTTAGCTTCTTTCCAACAAAAAGACATTGAATAAAACTCAGAACATGAATGAAACGTTCACCAACTAATATCTCATCACTCTTATATCTTTCATATTTAATTTCACTTTCCCAAACCATATATTTATTAACTATCCGATTAAACTCAAAACAACAAAATTGATTCTTAGTCGAAGTCCTCTTTGTTGAATCAAAGAAGATGAACACGATTTGAATCTTTCAATTTTAATTTGATTTGTTGTAAAAGAAAAGAAGATGAAGATTGAGAATCACGTTAGGGAAATTGATTGGCGTGATTTAAGGGATTCAATTTTTTATTCCCGTTTTATATCCAAACTTTAATTAATAATGTATCTGCTCCATCTTTTTTAATGTATCAAATCCCTATTATTATTGTATCCGTGTTTATATTTTCCCTATTATTATTATATCCGTGTTTTATATTTTCGAGGGACTTTTGTCATTAAAAACTTATAAGGGACAAATGGTCATTTTGCCCTGAAAGTATATTATTTCGGTCCTTTCCCCTAATATATTGATTGCCCCAATAACGGGTTGGTCTGGGGGCTAAGCCTGTTTGACGACTCTAAATATCATGTCAAGTGTTTAACTAGCTAAATATGATGATGTATCAGCGGGCTTATTCAGGCTGAACTGAAAAATCTTATTAAGGCTTCCGGTGAAATTGCTCTTGCAATACAGGTCGGTTTCAAAATTCTGGCTTGATATAATATCTAGCCCTAGATTTATCAAGTCGCATCTCAGTTTATAGACGGAAAACACTAACGATAAGTTCGTGAATGGATTGATTTGTCTAACTTGTCGTGTTGGTGAGAAAGAAGACTTAGTTATATGGAATCCATCTATTAGGAAGTGCAGGAAATTGCCTAGTTTTGAATCTGAACTAATAAATGTTCGCTATTATTATCGTTATGGTTTTATATATATGATGAGTTTCATGATGATTATAAGATAGTAGTCATTATCTTTGACCATACGAGATCAAATCGAGTTGAGTTCAAAATATATAGTCTAAGGAGTAATTCTTGGACAAGTGTTGATCATAGTTGTCCTCCAAGTCGGGTTTTTTTAAATGTTTGTGAACCGGAGACTTCATTGGACTACTCTTACTTCTGGTCTCGGATATAATACCAAGGAAATCAGTCGGGACATCGTTTCGATTGATTTGGTTGGGTTTTTATGAAGTATCAAGATATACAATCCAATGGATGACTCGTTCAGTCTAAAAATTATTAACTTTGTTTCTTGTCGAGAGACTGCGGAAATCTACATTGAAAGCCTAGTTTCTCCTTTTCCATCAGAGGACCGGAATAGTGATGCTACAAAAATACAGGTGAAAAAACCACAGATCAGGTAAAGAATTGTAGTAACTAGTAAGTGTTTCACTATGTCCATTTTCCATTTGATTATATTTGTTATTTCAACAACAGAAATTGCATATGTAAAGGACATTTTTAGACCATATAACTTTTGGATTTTGTTAGTCATTTTACCTTTATATGTACTGTAATTATAAGCTATTGTTATATTCATACTGTTTCAGAAACTGCTGTGCTTTAATCAAGTGGTAAGAGTTCGGCTTGTGATGTGTTGAGCGTTAGGCGCACATCATATGTTTGAACCCACTCGTTGACAAATCTTTGGTATTATACACCGAGTTTTCAACTATGTGCAATTGGCCCTCGGATTAATCGTTTCACACTAACAGAAATTTTTTTAAAATCATGAATCTATAACCTTGAAAACAGAGACGGCTGCCCAACAACAGGGCTTGTTTATACAGAGGTGCAGATGTAACGTTGCAGATTACCGGACTGATTTGAACTTGTGAAAGCAATTGTAACAGAGATGCAAATGACTAATAAATCATGAGATGTTCTTCTCTATTCCCTGGTTTTAATGTGCATTAGACTCTATATATATATATAGTACATGTGAAGGCTGTTGATTCCTTATATGACCTGCCACGGCTCATTATCTACAACATTTGCTACTCCCTTAATCTCATGAATAGTTGTCATTTGCTGATGAGTGATGACTAATAATCGTGGAATCAAATTCACGAGGAAGAACACATTAAACAAACAAGTAATGTTGAACCAACACAAGGAACATCAAAGTCTCCATTGTGGAACACGTATTGCATGGAATTAGTGAAGGTGTGCATACGGCATCACCATTACAATTAAAATAAAAAAAGAGGGTCTGCGTAAGGGACCTGGCTACAATAGAGTTAAAGTTTAGTGATGACAACTTCATTGTGATACATGGTTCAAATCTGTCTTACCAAAGTTAATCTAAGAAATCCAATTTGATTTGAGAAAGAAAACTGAAATGCATTGACAGATAAAAACATATAGAATTCTTCATAGGATGAGCTATCACAGATTACTGTAACTCCACAGATTTGTATGACCAATATAAAAATCTTCGCTGAAAAGTGGGATAGAATCAACTTCTTCTTGCGGTGGTTCTTCTGGAATGTAAGGAACCATTGTTTCGAGTACAGAGGCAGCATACGCATCAAGTTCTTTGTGGTAAGTAGCAATGTCATAGTCAGATTCACTAACAGAGGGAGTTTGTTGAGGAACAGAGCATTCCTCTTCTATTGCAGCATATAATTTTGATTCTTTAAACACTAAACTAACTGGGCCACATGGAATTACATTACTAGTACTGAATTGTTCCAAATCAGGACGAACAGAGCATTCTACTTCTTTTACAGAGGGAGTTTCTTGATGAACCACAGGAACAGAGCATTCTTCTTGCATTGCAGCAGGCGGCAATTGGGTCGCATTTGATTCTTTTGCAAGTAAACTGTTTAACTCATGATCACATCGAATCTCAGTTTCTTGACATTGTGATGAACAATTGCCAAGAAAATTCCCTGAATTGACTTTCCTCGTAATGCGACATACAACAAATTCCTCTTCAAGTTGTTTGTGGTAAGTAGCAATGTCATAATCAGGACAAACAGAGCCTTCTTCTTCTTTTGCAGCAGCCACATTTGATTCTTTTAAGACTAAACTAACTAGGCCACATGGAATTACATTATTTGTATGACCAGAATCAATTTCATCTTCTTGTTGCTGCGGAATGTAAGGAACCGTTGATTCGAGTACAGAGGCAGCATAGGCATCAAGTTGTTTGTGGTAATTAGCAATGTCATTATCAGAGCATTCTACAGAGGGAGTTTGTTGATGAACAGAGCATTCCTCTTCTATTGCAGCACACAGTTTTGATTCTTTGAACACTAAACTAACTGGAGCAATGTTCCCATTCAAAATACTGTTTGACTCATGAGATGGAATTACATTAGCAGTACTTAATTGTCCAAAATCTAAATTTTCTTGAAACTGACTCTGAGCAGAAACAGCACCGAATTGTCCCAAATCTTGAAATTGATTCTGAGCAAAAATATCTTGACATTGCGATGAAGAAATCAGTAGAGAATCAACAAAATTCTCTACTTTGTGATCCGAAACCTGCGAAGAATTGACGCTCCTCGTAATGCGACATACAACAAATTCCTCTTCAAGCCGAGTATGACCACGTAATCTCAAGGCCTTGAGTATTTTATCACAAAGACGATATTCTTTCATAATCCACACATGATTTTTTTCCTCAAAACGGAAAGTTTTCTTGAACCCAATCACTGTTTTCTTCTTGTCGTAAACTGGTCTACTATTGTCAATTCCTTTCCATGAGCCGCCACCACCCACAATTCCCCTGTTGAAGTTCTTACCGTTCCCTGTTTTTTTCTTCTTTAACTGAGTAAAAACATGATGATGATCAGTAGCAGTAGTAGTATCGAATATCTGAGAGGGTTTATTGTTGCCATACAAGTCAACAAATTGAAATTGAACAGAGTTACCACTCACAAATTTGACAAGAGAGATCATGAGTTGTTCATCATCAAAATTCATCCCCATATTTTACCAAAAAAAAATGAATGGATTAACACTCCAATTCGCCCTTTGCTGTGCTTTCTATAGAGAGACAAACCGCGTTTTTTAGGATTGGAATCCATTTTTAGAAACTCACACATAATTTTTAGTTTGTGACCGTTGACGAAAAACATCTCTTTTCTTGTTTTAGTATAGTAAGTAATAATATTTTCTTTAGTTAATATCACAGGATAAATCGTGAAGTGTACGAATATATTAATTAGCTAAATTTTATTTTATTTTTTTTGGTTTTTGTAACTGAAAGGTTTGATAACATAAATAATTTATTTTTCATTTCATTTGTATAAATAAAAATATTGTCTTTGAGAACAAATAAAAGAATTGGCTAATTAACTGTAAAAGAGTCCAATTAAATTAAATTTGGGTTAATGATATTTTTAGACAAAAAGTAAAAAGGAGCTTATGAATTTGACATATTGTACACTAACCACGCTCATACTCGTGTTAAGTGTTTTCATAAAATATTAACTGGATTCGATTCAAAATTTATAAAAGACCTATTATTGTCTATTGTTTCTTTATAAGAAGGAATATAGTATTGTGAAGGAATAAGAAGCGTCATAATATTTTGATCCAATGCAGGATTCTGAGTACAAAAATATTTGGTAGTCTATGTATGAGATTATCTAGATACATCATCTTTTAATTGAAATTGAGTTGAAGCATCATATATACAATGCCGATTAAACTTTGTGTGATAAGCGATAATCAAGTTGCTTTAGTGTATTATGGAAAAATTACACATATTGAAGTTGAATGAAATTTATTCATGAGAAGAACCAGGATAACTTCTACTAGTTACGTGAAGACGGGAGAGCAATTGATAACATTGCTCACAAAAGCTTTAAATGAAACTCGAGTTTAGTATCTTTGCAACAAGTTAGGCATGATCAATATCTTTGATCCAATTGGAGGGAGAGTGTTAAAAAATAAATGTAGTTATATTCCTTTTAATATACATTGACACGATATAAGATAACATAATCTCTAAAAATTTCTACCATTTAAATTAATTACAACAATCAATTTTTCCCTCCTCTCTTTCTTTAACATCTGGATACATCGATGCACCTCTATCAAATTAATTACAACTTTATTCTTGAACCCCCGATCACTAATCCTTTCTTGTTGTTAACTGGTTTACTAGTGTCCATGAGCCAACAATTTCATCGCATTGAACATGCAGGCATACCAGTAACAAAATTGATTAGTTGTTCATCATCGATATTCATAACAATTACTCTATCCGTTTCACAAAAAATGACATGGTTTGACTTTCCACGTAGTCTAAGACTATATAAAAAAAAATTGAATCTTGTGGCCCTAAATTAAAGTTAGTTCAAATGTACAAAATTGCTCTTTGATCTTGTGGCCTTAAACATGCCACGTGGAAAATTAAAATTAAAATGTTACAAAAAAAAAGATAATTCTTTTTTAAACAGACTAAAATAAAAAGGAGATCATTTTTTTTAAACAAAGGAAGTAATTTTTATCGAAAAGAAACAAAATAGAAGAGTAGAAAACAGAGAAGAAGTGAGCCAAAGTGAGAGTATTAACAAGAAACGTTGAAAAATTCACACGATACCGTTAACTGACTAATTTTATTGTTAAAGTATAGTAGGTAAAATCTAATTATCTTAATGCATCAAATAAAAGTTAAATAATTTGACTATTATAATGAACAAAGTTTAAGTTAGAGATAAGGACATAAATGATATGTACTCCATGTTTTAAGACACTGTCCTTGTATTAACATATCTATTTTATCTATCAAACAGTAAAATTATTAATGGTGGAATTACTATCTCATATAGAAGGCGAGATATCACTGCTAAGAATTTTTAAGACACTACTATGAATTTGAGTTAGCAAGCTCAATTAGTATTATGGATTGATTTAACTTGGCCGAACTCATAAACAGATATCTAAATTTGTTGGGTTTTTTTTCTTCAGTATTTTAAATACGTCATTTTTTAATAAATCATTGAACCACTCATAATTTGTTCCTTTTAAATAGTGTTGGCTGATTTTGATAAGTTTTTCTATTGTAAATGTCTTTAATTATGGTCGTATTTTAATAATTTTGATTGAAGGAATGAAGACAAATTGTGTGTTAGTTTTATTTGTTTTCTAATGTGTTCAAATGACTTGAAGTAAAACACAATTATTCTCTAACATTTTCACTATCAATTGGACTAATGAATTTTGGAACAACATATGTAACATCTATCAGTAGCCCTCACAAAATTTGGTTCCACATCAGCCAACGGTGTTTAAAAGGAACAAATTATGGATGGTAATTATTCAATAAAAAAATAACATAGTTAAGATACGTGAGGAAAACCCCAATAAATTTAAAAATATGTTTATGTATTTGACCATTTAACTTTAATCTAATTCTATACAGGTGTCTTTGTACTAATCATGATTGATAAATATATTTATTGTATCACCTTAATTTATTGCTTAACCTTTATAAATTAATGCAAACCCTCAAATTTACGGTTAAGAAATAATTGTCTTTCGTATGGATCGTATATAAATCTAATACTCACCTTTCACAAATTATTGTGTTAATCCTAACAAACGATCTCTTTTCCTATCCCTATCCCAATGAGCCGAATCTAAATTTATTATTTTCTATTGAACAGTAGTTTTAGTAAGCTTTGAATGAGCCCCTCGAAAGCTTGATGCAAATAAATGAATTTTTATTCTGTCTCCTTGTTTGAATCTGGTCATTAATTAAATAAAAATATGACGAATAATTAGTTGACTGCTTTCTTTCTGTTACTCTCTCCGTTTCACAAAGAATGACCTAGTTTGACTTGGCACGGAGTTTAAGAGTATAAAGAAGACTTTTGAATCTTGTGGTCCTAAATTAAAGTTAGGTCTACGGGTGGCAATTTCAGCCCATATTAATAAAATGAGCCTATTTTGTCCATATTTAATCGCTTGGATTACTTATATTTTAATTGGTCAAATATGAGTTTCAAAATATTTTAAGAGACTCTACAAATATGATCAAAATGAGTTTAATATGGGTATCCATTTTATCTATATTAGATCACATATTTTCACTTTAACTCAAAATTCTTAACTGTGCTAAAAAAATTAATATTAATTTTTCAGAAATTTGAAACTTAAATGAAAAAACAAATTTTGGTGGAAGGCTAGGGAAGGGTGCCCGGGCGGAGGGGGTAATTTTATTTTATTTTTTTGCAAAAAACATATAATTTTTTTTTGTTTTTGAAGAATTAAAAAAACTTGGGGGTTTAAGGGGGGGGGGAATTTTTTTTTTTGAAAGCAGATTTTTTTGTTTTTGAATAACAAAACAAAAAAGAGAGGGTAAACATATTTTTTTTGCAAAAACAAAATATTTTTGTTTTTGAAAAATAAAAAAAATTAGGGGGTAAGTTGGTGGGAAGGGGGAGCAAAAGGTGCTCGTGGGAGGGGGTAAATTATTTTTTTTTGCAAAAAATGATTTTTTTATATTTTTGAAAAATAAAAAAAATAGGGGTAGGTTGGTGGAAGATGAAAGGGGAGGGGGGGGGGGGGGGTTGGAGTAGGGGGTGCCCGGTGGAGGGGGTCAATTTTTATTTTTATTTTTAAAAAATAATTTTTTTTTGTTTTTGGAAAACAAAAAAATTTTAGGGGGTAAGGGGGTGCCCGGGGGAGGGGATCATACAAGTACCACTCGTTTCTCCACCCTTGCTCTTTCTTACAACACCCTCAACTTGTACCAATATACTTTGATTTCTAACCATTTCTCCTTCCCAACTGCTAACGCTTCTAGTTATATTAAGTCATAACCTAAACATTGCTAATTACATTACTATTAAGTCATAGCCTATACATTGCTAATCACATTACTACTAAGTCATAGCCTAAACATTGCTAACCCACATTAGGTAATCCCACCACCGCTAACATCCTTTCCTACCAATCAATCTTGTCAGATCCTTAAAGTATCTTCACCTTATCTACCCCAACCAATATGTTTTCCCATTGCCTCAATCTCTAGCCATTGTCACAATTCTCCTTAGAATACTTACCCCAAAAAATACCTCAATAAATCACTGTTTTTCGACAAATACACCTCATAAGATATCTACATATCACCCCACACACTCACATACATGCCCATATTTCCATCCAAACTAGGTCATCCCTAGATAGGAACACAATCATCGCAAATATAACCATATCACAATACCAAAATATAATGTCTTCCACATCAACTCATCATAAGTAGTTGATCCTCTCACGGAATCCAAACTCAAACTGATAGTGCACCTACGTGGTACCCGATCTCAGTTAATTTGTCAAAACGTGGCAATTCGAACCAATATTTATGCCGAAATATGGCAATTCGATCCAAGTTATCTTGTCGGAACGTGGAAATATGATCCTCAATCACACACAATCACAATCACAAGTACATCATCAAGATCATACAATTACATCAAAATTTCATGGCTACATCATTCATCGATCTCAGTTACAACCACGTGATCAATCTTGCAACATTCATATACATACAAATATCATAATGAAGCAAGAACATGCATGCATCACACAAATCATGAAATCACAACCATCACTACTAAATTTTCCCCAATTCCTTATCACACAAAAGTCCAATTTCAACAGGGTTCGTCATTAAGGTTTTTAAACCTAACATTACTAAACATTCAACAACTAGTTACTTCAATAGGTTAGACCTAGTGTTGACACTCAATTTTAACCCTCTCCGATAATAATTGAGTTTCGAGCTTCTTAATTTTCAAAGGATTTAGAATAGTTTGGCTTTATAATATTCAAATAATTTTAAAGGTTGTTTCAACTATTTTTGTGGATTTTATCGTATTTTAAATAATAAATATATTTCGTATAATTATATATGTACGTGATTAGTATATTCCATAAATATTTGGAAATCATATTATAAGATTTCTACATTATGAAAATAAATATTTTTGTTAATTTAGTTTAGGCTTGAATTACAGTTTTAAATTTGAAGTAATTAGCATGTATTTAAATCAATTATTTTATAGTTAAGTTAATCATTTTGTTTCTTTAAAATTGAGAAGCTCCTAAAATGGTTGTATTAATTCATCTTAATTACATTTTAGCAACAATAGCAAATTAAATTCAATTTGACTAGATTATTAATTCACTTATCTATATCTTACTTAAGTCAATTCCCTGAATGGTCCCCCAAGTTAAGAGAATTGTCTTAAAATATCATTTATCTTTTTTTAAGACGAAAATATCACTCAACTATCACTATTTCCTCCAAATATACTTGACATTTCAAAATCATCACTCTTTCCTAGTTGGCATGACATGTCATTATTTTTTTTAATAATAGACTAATTTAATTCATTGAATCCATTTAACTAAAATAATGATCATATATTTTTAAAAATTTTTATTAGTTTATTAAGAATAAATTTTCATACTTAAAATCCTTTATTATAATTATACTTTTTATTTTTAGGGAAAATGCACAACTACCCCCTCAACCTATGCCCGAAATCTCAGAGACACACTTATACTATACTAAGGTCCTATTACCCCCCTGAACTTATTTTATAAGTAATTTTCTACTCCTTTTTAGCTTATGTGACACTAGTTTGAAAAAAAAAGTCAATCATCGTTGGGCCCACAAGATAGTGCCACGTAGGCTAAAAAGGGGTAAAAAATTATTAATAAAATAAGTTCAGTGGGGTAATAGGACCTTAGTATAGTATAAATGTGTCTCTGAGATTTCGGGCATAGGTTGAGGGGGTACTTGGGCACTATCCCTTATTTTTATGTTACGAAGAATACATTTTAAAATGTACTATAATTTTATCAATTTTGAATACTTATAAACACTTACATTCAAAAAAAAATATTGATATACAAATCACTCATGAACACTAATTTACATCATATTAATCATATGTTGTATGATAAATCAATAATATTAAAGGTCGATTAATTATTAAAAACATAATTATCTGGGTGTTTTGAAATCCATATATACATACAATATCGTTTTTAAAAAGAAAATAAAGCTTCAGGCTTCCGTCTGTCGCTCAATCCTGCTCTCCGTCCAGCCACAAGACGAATAATTCTATCTGAATCTAAAATTGGTTTAATCGATTAGTCTACTGAGCATTAGAGACAATCTGAAATTTGGAGATTTTGATGCACCAATACTATCTTCATTTAGGTAGTTAACAAAATTTTCACTACAATTAACGAATAATGTAGTATTTGATTGGTTACTAATGGTACGACTATGATTTATAAGCTAAACTTAAAATAAAAATAATGAAATAAGACTGAACTGTATTCTCGCGAGTGGTTCCTCTGACTTGTACCAACTAAACAAGGGCACTCATACGCTTCCTATGGGTACAGTTGATTATATCTTACTTTATGTCAGTTTTTCACAATAGATATACATATATACACATAAATTTTTTTTAAATTAACCAATACACGTACACCCCTATTAAATCATATAAATCCACCTCTGCTTGACATACAATAACCCTAATTCCTAGATCCGCCTTGATATATAATACGTGTATATAACATGAATATTAAAGTGAGATTTTGAAGGCAATAAGAAAAGTTGAAGTAGACAGATGGAGAATATTGGCAGTACGAGGATTTCTCTTTCTTCTTCTGATAAAATAAAATAATAATTATGGAGTATTATATTATATAGTCAATAAATGAAAAGGGGCACGTGGTGCTTTGTGTTCGTTACATGACCAAAAAGAAACAATGCCTTGTTTTGATGGACAGAATATTTGATGGACTTTGGATCATTAATAATTAAATAAAATACCTAACTTTACTATCACCTATCTACCTCCTTCACAAAATATCTCTCCAACTATAAATTCCCCATAAACTATCTGCCCTTCACCAACTCAATAGGGACTTCATATTTGGTAGCAGTAAGTTTTTTATAAATAATATTATAGTTAATAATTTTATTTTATTGTGTATGAATTATGAAAGTAATATTATGTTTAATTTACAATTTGGAAAGTTTCATAATTAATATTTTAATTATGAGTATATACGTATATAAATGAGTAATTGAACGATATTTCGTTGAGATTTGTTTCAACCTTTTGATGAGATTACTCAATCATCCATAATACTATATATCTATCTATTATTGTGATATCATTGAGGTATGTTTCAATTCTTCAATATTATAATTTAAAAATAGTTTTAAAAGGTGTCATAATTTAGATACATTTTTTTAAAAAAAAAATAATTGCAAAATGAAAAAAGTATATTAAAAAAATTCTATTAATAAATAAGATACTTTAATAAATTTCTTTAATTAATACTTGTTTATTTCTTAAAAAAAAAGAGTCCAATCCAATATGATGCTGATAGGGTATCAATATACCAACAAAGTATCACAGATGATTGAGCTCAGTCTTGTATAGTCCTATATGATACTGATATTGTATCTATATACCTACGGGCTATCACAGATGATTAATTCATAGTAGTGATGCTAACGTCATGCCCGAAACAAGAAAGAAGAAAATGAGATAAACGGGTAAACAATTCGGGCCATGGGTCCATTAAAATAAAAAGTTTGAGTTGACTTCAGTTTGGATAAATAATTTTACAATTTGATATATTTTATGTAGTTTTTTCTTAAAACATAAGTAACCACACAATGAGGAAAAAAATATTAAAATAAGGACGTGATCAGTTGATGAAGTGGCACTAAGCATTCTTAGCGGTACGAAAAGAGGGATGGTGATGATATGATATAACGTTAGTATCACTCTTCATGGATTATATCCCGCATCTAACTAAGTCTTTGACTAGAGAATGAGAGAATTTTCACTACCGCTGGAAGACCAGTCATGCTGTGAGCGACACAATTGGAGGTGGGCAAGATGGTGATGAATTGCGATTGGTCTAAACCTTCGACTAGCGACTTATTACGGCCTGTCTGGATGAACCAATTTCTTCTGATATGGATGATCAGGTCGGTAACATAAAGATGGAGGACTTCTACATGGTCTTCTCGTGTGCTCGACTAGAAAGGTGGTTTTGTAGGTGAACGAAATACATTTTTGTAGGCGAGCAGAGTGAAGCAATGAAATTGTTTAGGTAAAAGAAAAGAAAATTGGTTATTATAACGAATGAAAATTTTTATGGTTACCTAACAATGAATTCAAATGATAATATAACAAAAATTAAAATAACGTGATATAAACTAAATGTCCTTAGACTATGTGAAAGGAATAAAAATGTCCCCGTTTATAGTTTGCCTAAAATTGTCCGTACCTTCAATACTTTGGTTCAAATGCCCTTAAGCTATGTGGAAGAAATAAAAATGTCCTCCGTTTGTAGTTTGATCCAAAAATATTCTAGCGGTCAATACCTTGGTCCAAAAATGTCCTTATTGTTATTTAATGGGTCAAAATGCTCATATTCTAAATAAATATATTATTATTTTCTCTTTAACACATTTCAGGAAAAAAATAAAAAATAAAAATATTTCTTATTTTACTATCATTATTTTATCATTATATAATTATAAATTAATGATCGATATACTATGATTTTATTTATATGATATATATTATCTCTCGAAAGGGAACATGAAGTTATTCTATTTTAATTGATAAAATGAGATTAAGAAGAAAAAATGTTTCCTATATTTTTATTTGTTAAAGTGATTTTTGAAGAAAAAAAACAAGAATGATATTCTTTAACAATATTTTAATTAGGAAGAAGATGTGTTTAAAAAGAAAAAAAAATTATATTTATTCGGAAAAGGATATTTTTTATCCATTTTGTGACTATAAGGCATTTTTAAACCAAAGTAACGACGATAATGACATTTTGAAGCCAAATTATAATGGAAGATATTTTTGTTTGGCATTTTTTTTACCATTACTCCTTAAATAATACCTCCCTTTTATCTCTCTGTCAATTTTTCTTTTTTAGTTGTCTCAAAAAATTTTATTTTGACAAATTAAAAAAGAAAATTTTAGTTTTAATTATTTGTCTCAATTAATTATTATTTTCTTAATATATATATATATATATATATATATATATATATATATATGAAAAGTGAAAGAAATAATTAGAGAGTGAATACTTTACATTGGTAACAACCATGGAAAAAGTATGAAAATTACAACCTATCATTTTTGCATTGTTAGCTTATCAAAATCACAATTTATTGGAATAGAAGTTATGTCTAACCTCAAATTGATTTTATGACTTCCTTTAAAGCTTTGGCATCAACAAGCAAACATCTTTTTCTCTATTTTCAAACGAAGACTAGCTCCACTTTTTTCTTGAAATCTTTTGAAAAAAATGAAGGCAGAAAGACTTTTTATTTTCGTCCTTCCTTGTTGGAAGAAATAGAATGGAGTTCCCTTTAGAATAAGTAGTTGATTTATGTAAATCAGAAAAGGCCAAGTCTTTTGTTGTTGATCGTTCAAAGAATCCATGGAAATGGAATTTTACGCATACCCATCTCATGTTTTCCCTCTTACCTCTTCTATTTGTTCGTTTTGTATAAGGGATTTGGTTGATAGGGCTAAAGATTTCATTAGCGTTGCGGTTTCTGCAATCATTGGCAGCGTCTTATCTGCTATCTTCACCTTCTTCTTTGCATTAGGTGGGTATCCGGTATTTCTTTGATTCTGTATTTTCTTCCACCATTTAATTTGTGTATATGGGATTTTCCCAGAGATAGCTTTTTGTATGCCCGGGTTTGCACATATTTGATCAGGGGCGTCTGTTTCCTTGTTGAGATTGTTTCTCTGACTTGAAAATTCAGGGTGTTTCTTCTTAATAGCAGAAAAAAGAAACTTCTTTTGGCGTTTCTATACCTTTTGATTACCAACTCTGTTTAGGATTTTGGTGAATTGATTGACTGATAGATATGTTATTGTGTTCAATGTTTAGGGGCTTGTTTAGATTTAAAAATATGGTTGTTATCTTTCTCTACCTATTGCTAGCTGAAACTAATCAGATATGGATTGGCTTCTTGCAGTGGGCACTTTATTAGGAGCATTGACTGGAGCTTTGATTGGCCAGGAGACGGAGAGTGGATTTGTCAGAGGTGCTGCAGTTGGTGCCATCTCTGGTGCTGTTTTCTCTCTCGAAGTCTTTGAGTCATCTCTGTTACTATGGCAGTCGGATGAATCTGGAATAACATGTCTTGTTTACTTGGTAAGCAATATAGATTCTTTTTCACTAATAATGCTGAGAGTTGGTTCTGTAATATTATAACTTGAGTATATGGGATAATAATAGATGGGCAAATCATGTCCTGGTCCAATATTGGCGTCAATCTACATCCCACTCACGCAAACCAACTACTTACGACACCATAGTCCCAAACTAGTTAAGCTTAGCTATATGACCGCTCTCATTACTATTCAATAATTTTATCTTATAGCAAAACTTAGGTGTTTGCTGACACCAAAAGTTCTCTATATCTCAAATCTATCCATATACTGAAATTCAAATATCTAGATAATGTAGAGGACTCTTCACAAATATGGATCTAATGCAAGTGTACCAACCTGACTAAAAGCTAATCCCAACTAGTACTTTTGCTTCCATTCTGTTATGTTCTTCCCTAGTCTATATGGATTCAGAGGTTGTAGATCTCTAGAGACAACTCCCCTTTATGTGGTTTTAGGTCCCAAAATATTTCAAGTGACCTTTCATCTACTCCTCTATGTCTGCTATTTTAGCATCCACATTTATATGACACTCGTCTTGTAGAATTTCCCTCACATCAACTGAAGAATCAGAGAGACGAGAAAGCATTATTACAATCTTAAGATCATTTTTGTGGCTCTAAGGTATATACCCTTGATTGATGAAACTTTTAAACTAAGCAGATTGATGTACTCACAAGCCTGTTAAGTGGTCGATTGGTTCGTGAGAGGATTGGCCCGGCAATGCTAAGTGCAGTCCAGAGTCAGGTAGGCATATATGCTACATGATTGTTGGCCATCTAAAATGTTGACAGCAACTTACTTTCCCTTCATTGGCTGAGTCTTTCTTGTTGATTAGATGGGAGCTGTTGAACTTGCATATGACGAGGTCCCTAACATTTTTGATACGGGTGTGGCTAAAGGCTTGCATGGAGATTCGGTTGAAAAGATCCCCAAGATTGTAATCAAAAAAGGTAACAACTTGGATGGTTCTGGAGAGAGAGTCTCTTGTTCCGTCTGCCTTCAGGTGAATAACATTTTACACCTTTTGTTTGCTATTTGTCCAGATACTACATTAATTGTTGATCCTGAGTCCATTTCGCTATTATATGCATACAGGACTTTCAACTTGGAGAAACTGTTAGATGTTTGCCACAATGTCATCACATGTTTCACTTGCCATGTATCGACACATGGCTGTTGAGACATGGCTCTTGCCCAATGTGCAGAAGGGATCTGTAATTGCTCCATAAACTATAACAAGGTTAAATAAGTTCTTCATACTTGCTTGTATGGTTTCCTTAGTAGTCTTTCTTCACTTGCCCAAGTTTTCAAGGAAACCTGTGTATTTAGTGGCAAGTATGTGCTTTTTCGAGTTTGGTTGTTGTAGACTATAACTTACCTGTAAATTGAGCTATAATAGTGTTCACTACTTCCACTAAATGGTATTCTCT
Source organism: Solanum lycopersicum (assembly GCF_036512215.1). Taxonomy (NCBI): domain Eukaryota; kingdom Viridiplantae; phylum Streptophyta; class Magnoliopsida; order Solanales; family Solanaceae; genus Solanum; species Solanum lycopersicum. Next base: position 49,758,375 of record NC_090801.1, on the reverse strand, counting down.
ATCAATGTGTCTCATGTTTGCAAGAAAACTTTTGTCCTGAACCTGATGGCTTAGAAACATTCATGTGCTTTCTGGATTAAGTACATCTTGCAATTCCAGTCAACCGATTCACCGTGAGTATAAATAAGTTGCCCTTGTAAAAACAGAACAACAAAATAAATCATTCAACAAAATTTCCTTTAGCCATAAATAGAAGAAGGTTAGTTGATGCTATAGGCTGCAGTAAATGAGTTCTTGATAAGATTTTTTTTTTTTCATTCAGAAGTTTGTCTTATACAAACACTTAAATACATCATGTAAAACTGGAAAACCTTTATTTGTACTATAATATAATACCCCAGTCCCCAGACAATTACAACTGTTTCAATGTAGTCAAGGATCATAAGGAGTGGCAATCAAAACAAGATCATCCTTTCTTGTCGCAGAAATTCCAGGTGACTCTGTCAAGTCCAAACTTTCATGACTTTGTCCGTTAGGGAGTTTCCAATCGAAGTGATAAAGCAATTGAGCTAAAGGTTGTCCAACATTCGCTAAACCAAATAACATTCCTGGACAAATCCTTCTTCCTGCACCAAACGGAATAAATTGATGATGACTTCCAAGAAAGTCAACGGAACTATTCTCAAATCTCTCTGGTGAAAAGCTTTCAGGGTCATCCCAACTTTCAGGATCTCGTCCAATTGCCCATGCATTAACTATGACTCGAGTTTTGAAAGGTATATTGTACCCATCAATCTTTGTATCCTCCATACATTCTCTAGGGACTAACAAAGGAATTGGAGGGTGCATCCTTAAAGTTTCTTTGATTACTAACTTCAAGTACTTTAACTCATCAAGATCAATTTGTTGAAAACCTTTCTTCTCCTTCAAAACTTGTCTCACTTCAGCTTGTGCCTTTGCTAAAACACTCGGTTTCTTCATCATTTCTGCTAATGCCCAAATTATAGTTGTCGATGATGTCTCAGATCCCGCGGAGAACATGTCCTACATGATAAAAAAAATTAAATAAAACAACTACGATATCATTCAGGTTACCATATCAAGTTTGATATAGAATACTTACGACTAATATTGATTTGATATTGTCATCCGTGATGGGAATTTGAACTTCTCCGCTTTCTCTAACTCTTAACAAAACATCGATCAAATCTTCACCTCCAAATTCACCATTACCCTTTTTACCATCTGCTCGATTCTGTTTATGCTCATTCACTACATTTTCCAAAATTTCATCGATTTTACGATGTGCCTTCAATAATCTAGTTTTCGAACCACCAACGTCATGTAACATTTTCCATGTAGGGAAAAAATCAGCAACACTAAATCCACCTGCCAATGATATTATTTCCCTCATAAAAATTATCAATTTATCTTGGTCACAACATATTTTTCCTAAAGCTGATCTACAAGTTACTGAACTAGTAAACCAAAATATTTTATCTGTAAGGTTGACCGGATGATTATTTGGCATCGTTCGTATAGACGAAACCATCTTCGATAGCTCGTCTTGACGAATCGAGCTAAAGAATTTAACCATCTTGGCACTAAGGAGTTCAAGTATGCAAATTTTACGAATCTGTCTCCAGTATTCACCATAAGGAGAAAATGCTATGTCACTACTATCATAGTGGACTATGTCGGCCACTACAAGTTTCGGCCTCGTTGCAAAAACTAGGTCATGAGTTTTTAGTACTTCCTTAGCCATACGTGGCGAAGAAATGATGACGGTAGGAATTTCTCCGAGTTGTAAGTACATGAGCGCCCCATAGCGTTTTGCTAGATTTTTTAGACCATGATGAGGGAGTGGACCTGCCAGTGCCAAATGATGTAGGCTTCCAATAAATGGTAATTTCCATGGACCAGGAGGCAAATTTAGGTTTTGAGTCTTCCATTTTTTGAATAGAAGAAATGTTGTTGAGAGAAAGAGCAAAAATGCAACAAAGTTTGTGAATTGAATCTCCATTATTTTTTAGTTTGAAGGAAGGAATTAATATTGATGGATATATTGTTGCATTACTAAGTGATCAAGTTATATATATAGTGTCTTTTGTCTCGTTAAATTCAAAATTGTTGGGTTAGCTATTATATTATGTGGCTTGCCAGTTTATTTTGAAGTCTAAATTGTTATTCTATTGAAGTTTCCAATTTTGAAATTTTCTCGAACTACAAAATAATATCACTCAACTCCGTCTACTTTTACTTGTCATGTTGTTCATTTTAAAAGTTAACTTTCAATTTTAAAGTTAAATTAAATTATATTAATTTAATATTTTAAACAAAAAATAAATATTTAAAATTATACGAAATATATTATAAATTGTAATTTTTTATATATCACATTATAAAATATTAGTTAAAATTTTGACTTAAAAAAAACTATGATAATTAAAAATTGATAAATGAAAAGTGAACAGATATAGTACGAGTTAAAGGTGGATGTGTTAGTGTCACCAAATCCGACAAACTTCAAATAGAATATTGATGGCAATAATACGTAGTTGCCTTAGAAAAACTGCTAGCTAGCCATACATATAACTTGGCTAAATATTAGATTGGGGTGAAAAGTAAGTTTTATTAACATTTTTTTTTCAACTTCACGTGTATATAATAATAATAATAATATATTCGTGGAAGGTAAGATGTATGAAGTAAGAATAATAATGTGGTTCAAAAATTTGAAAAGTTGATATAATGATATTAAAATTGTATTGCACCGATTCAATATAATTTGATTACTCATTGCAATACTTATAGTTTTAAGGACACCAAAAGCAAATTTTGATGTTTTTGTACAGATAATAATAGATTTTACAGAATGCAAAAGGTTTAACTAGTGATGTATAGAATCAAATTGAGAATCGAATCTAACCGTAAATCGAGTCAAATTAAAAAAAAAAACTCCTAGAAAACGAGTCAAATCGTTTGCAATTTATATTTCATTGCAAGGACACCAAAAGAAATGAGCTTTCCTAAAAAAAATTAACTTCCAAAAAAGCAATGAAAAAACGTCTTTTTTTTAAAAAAAAAAATAACTTCCAAAAAACAAAAGCAATGAAAAAACGTTTTTTAAAAAACAATAAATATTAACTTCCAAAAAAAAACAATGAAAAAAGGTTTTTCTTAAAAAAACATTTTTCTTTAAGAAATTTGACTTCCATAAAAAATGCGAAGAGAAGACGGTTTTATTTTTAAAAAAAAAATCTCCAAACAAAAGCAATGAAAAAATATTTTTTTTAAAAAAAACTTTACTTCCAAAAAAAGGCAATGAAAATATTTCTTTTTTTTTTTTTAATTTTAACTTTCAAAAAAGCAATTAAAAAAACATTTTTTTTTAATTATAAGGAAGGCTCAAATTGTATGCGCCTTCTAGGGCGCAACCACCATGGGTCAAGGATGTGCCTTACGAGGCAGGCGCAACATATTTGAGCATTATTCAATTTGACCTAATTTTAAAATAAAAATAAATTTAAAAATTTAGACACTTTGTCGATAATTTATTTTGAACAAAATATTAACTTATAAACAAATAAAATTATTTTAAAGAACTTAATTTAGATTGCCTTTTGATAGATTACACAGCCACCTAAACCAAATACCATGACTGTGAAAGAGACAAAATGCATTTTTTTCATGCTAAAGTAAAATAACATTAGGCCTATAGTTTATCAATTAGTTGAACAAGACATGTTTGCAAGTTATCATGGTCTCAAGCAAACCATACTAAACAAACATGCAAATTGCAATCATTTATATATAGGTAGGTATATACAGGTTTACGGTAAAACCTCGTTAAATTAATATTGGTAAAATTATAAAATATTATTATTTTATATGAATTATTTAATTAATAAATTAATATTTATTAATTTAAAGAATATTTTGAGATTAAATAAAGATCAATTTATATCAAAATCATAATATTTTATTAATTTATATATCATAAGTTTTGAATTCGATAAAAAATAAATTTATTATATAGAGAGTACAATGGATACATCAAAATTTGTATCTTACTAAATTAGGTGTCAAAATTATTGAATTCGCTTATAAAAAAATTATTATACGTAAAATACAATGCATGTGTATGATTCATTATAATATATTTTTACCTTAGGAACCAGTTGCGCATAAGGAACACTTATTATATTTAGAACTCACAATTTTATGATGCGGTTCGAAAAGATAATATCATAATTTTTGGATGCAATAATAAAAGTTAGAGATGAGAAACAACTAGAGTTAAATTCTAACAAATAAAAAAAAGTAGAATCATATTTTACTATATATTTATAGTTTTAAAGAATCATTAATTTATAGTACTAATAAAATCATATATTTATAAAGGGATCTTTGGAAAATATATTTCTATCTTATTATCTTATTAAAATGAGTGATTTTTTCTATTATCCTAAGTCGAACTGAAAAAATAATATTATTTTTAAAAAATTATTAATTTAACTTGAGTTCCTATTGGAATGTTTTAATATATTTGTTTGATAAACTAGTAGATTCCTATAAAGGGAACTTTTTCTATTAAAATAACACAGATCCTAGCACATGAACGAAGCTCCTGACATAAATATTAAGTTACACAGAAAACTCATAAAATTTAAATTAATTATAATCATTCATATCTAAATCTAAAGTAATTCCTAATATGTTTATTCTCTCATAAATAATTGCATGTCATATCCCCTATTAATTAAAATAAGGTTGATGATTTCTCTTAACTAATACTAAATTAGTATTATAAACTGCATTGATATCATTAAGGTTGATACTAATACAGTATATTTACTGATTTAAGATTAATTAAGTAAAAATTATCAACCTTAATAATATCATAAAATTGATACTAATTTAGTATCAATTAAAGTAAAATTAGTTGAATATATATAATACAATTATTTAGTGGGGTGTGAATATAAAGAAATACATATTAATAATTATTTTACTTTTACAGATTTTTGCTTAGTTTTCCCCAAGTTATATATAGACTCATATACCAACGGTTAGTATCAAAACTCTTCAAAATAAAAATTGTATCTTTCTCATAATTAAAGATATGTAAGGTAAAATCATCAAGGATTTAATAATTAATGTAGAAGTATATATCGTTAAGTGTGTGGTTATCTCATTTAAAAATTTAAGCTATTAAAAGATTATATTTTTATTAGTTAATGATATTCTTAACACATCCCCTCACGTGCAAACCTAAAATAAGAGACTTTTTTTCATAAATCAAGCATATGAATTTTTTTAATTTAGACGGCAATGAAGTTCTATTTCAGGACCTCTGCCCACTTTAATATCACATTAAAGTTCACGACTATTTTATTTAAAAATTTAAATAATTAAAAAAAATATTTTTATTAGTTATTATATTCTTAACATATATCCAAATATACGAGCATCGTGTATCTTTTCTCATGATTATCAATTATGCAAACCAAGACATAAATTATTCTGGTCTTTTTAATATTGGATGCTAGCTAAAAAGAATAATCTTGTGGCTGATTTGTCGACCATATATATTACTCTATTATTTTATACATATAAGAGGCTGAAAAGTCTAGGGTCAAGCAGGTCGTTGAGTTATTTCTAAACATATTATTTGTTTGTGCAATAATGATTAAATTTTATTTTATTATTTATATTTTATAATGTTATTTTAATTTATTCCTTTTTTTTAGCATGTTATATTTTTAATTTATGAAAAAATATTTTATGAAACTACAATAATTAAAATTTAATTTTTTTAAAAACATATTAACAAAATTATTTAGGCAAAATGGATAAGCTAGAGATACACTTATACTATACTAAAGTCCTATTACCTTCAAACTTCGGCCCCTAAGGTCCCGGAGACGTGATAAGAAACCACTTGGGTTTGTGGGAAAAGGGTTTTGCAGAATACACCCCCCTTACCAACCCCATCAGAGCAAAGTTTTCAAGCCCTTCGGAGGGTCCTGTCTATTGCTACAAAACTTCAATCTTAGCCCGTTAAAAATCTAACTATGATTCCTCTGAACTCATCAAAAGGCTTAAAAATGGCAACTTGCTCTATGATGATCTAATCACTGAATGCATGTCACTAATAGTGAGGCTGTTGAATATATATTACAAGGCTGGAGTACATTTTTCGGGAGCAGAATAAAGTTGCGGATAGGGCTGTTCATGGTTATGATTAACAACCAAGCTAAATCGCAATTCGAATTAAATCGATTAAAAAAAATCCTTTTTGATGATGCACCACTATGGTGAAGGATGAACTTCAAGCGGACGCCACCGGAACACTTTACAATAGGGTTATAAAATACCCGCAATCTCCAGGGTCGGGATGTAACCCAAAACATTAACAATGAAACGCCCATTACCACGAGATAGTCCGAACAATGTTATTACTATTACTATTTCCATTTTAATATAAGTAACATTTTGATTGAAAAAAGTCCTATTATCTCGAATTTATTTTATAAATAATTTTTTATTCTTTTCGATCTACGTGACATTCTCAATCACATACCTCTGAAAAATAGTCAACACGCGCCGGCCCCATAGATCAAAAAGGGGTAAAAAATTATTTATAAAATAAGTTTATGGGATAAACAAGCGCCACATTTTGATCGAACTATGCATTTGAGGATTTAACAAGCGCCACATGAACATTGTAGAGGATAATAAAAGTGATGGTAACAAATGATAAAAATAATATAACAAAAAATAAATATAATTTCGATCGAAAATAAAGAAATAATAGAATATCTTTCTTTATTTAATAACACTAATCTTTAATAAATGATTTTTACTAACTCTAATTTACTTAACAAGTAAAAAAGAAAAAAAGTTTTTGAAATATGATTAGTCGGATGGATTCCATAAAATAAGGATTCTGGTCGGTGTGTGAGGCGGAGAGAGATGTGAAGAACGGTTCAACGGCATAATTTTGCGGCTAAAAAATGCGAGCCATAATATAATGGCATTACAAACACTAGTCATGTCATCATCATCTATTTCTCTCTTGCATCTTTCTTCCCTTTTCTCTTTTACCCATTTCTTCCTATTTTAGGGTTAGGGTTCCTCTTTCTCATTCTTCTTGTTTGTTTATCTTCATTATTGTATTGTATGTACAAATGTGTGATTGAAATCAAACTCCCATCAATCTCTATTTTCTCTGTTTATACAACAATCAGGTCTTCTGCAGAAGATCTGAGAGAGAGGGATACCTACCAAAATGAGCGCATCCAGGTTCATCAAGTGTGTCACCGTTGGTGATGGTGCTGTTGGAAAGACATGCCTCTTGATTTCCTACACCAGCAATACCTTCCCCACGGTTTGTTTTTTTTTTCTTTTCAAATTAGTGTTACAAATTGCGATATGTTGTTGTGTTTCCAATTGTTTATACATGACTATAATTGTATCCTCTTTCCCATTCAAGGTGAAATGAACAAATTGCGATATGTTGTTGTGTTTCCAATTGTTTATACATGACTACAATTGTATCCTCTTTCCCATTCAAGGTGAAAATGAACAAATTGATTTGTGGTGACAATAATTCATGTTAGATGTTATGGCTTTTGCTTGTTGCTACTTTATATTATTGCAGCTTGTTATCCGGGGGCGAAAAATTATATTCTTTATACATGGTTAAAATAATTTTATATGTTGAATCCCTTCGACTACTTCATGTGTATTTCTACAGATTTTGAAACCCCTTATTGAAAATCCTGGCTCTGCTTCTGCTTGTTATCACATAAAGACATCACTTGCAGTGTATCTTTTTTTTCTCGGGGATTCAGTTCACATGATCAAAGCTTTGTATATCCTAACATCAATTTCTTTGTCTCATCTATTACAATGTTTGACAGGATTATGTGCCAACTGTGTTTGACAATTTCAGTGCAAATGTGGTTGTCAATGGGGCTACTGTCAACCTAGGGTTGTGGGATACTGCTGGTAACTACATTAAAAACCAATTAGTACTCCTTTTTTTCTTTGGCAGAAAGCTTATAATTTCTATTTAGGCCAAATACATAGATAGCCTCTCAATCTTGCATGAGATGTCACTTGGACACGATAACTTTAGCTATGACCAATTGAACACTTTTACTTTTCCAAATTGTGTCTCTTGGACACTTCAGTCATCAAGACTTAACAAAATCAAATGTGTAACTTTTACGCTATAAAAGTATGATGAATGACCATAAATATGGACGCATCTCATTTTGAAAAACATACATGTCATCCAAATAAAAAATTAAAAATGGAATATTTCCCTTATCCTAACGTCTTTATCCTACCAAAAACAAACCAGGTAACCAATTGCAAAGGAAATCTTGTGCGCGAAATTCCTTCCACGCCAAATGCTTAATTTAGAGGTTTCGACTGGTTAAGTTGTTTGATGAAATCGGTTGTATGACTTCATATTAAAGTCACACATTTTCGTCCGGCATAATACATAGATAGACACTTCAACTTGACCTCTACTACCTGTTGAACAGCCCAACTTTCATTGTGAGCCATCTAGACACTTTTAAGGGGGGTGCATTCTCAAAATTCGGGTGTTTATGGGGACACTTGAACCAAGTTAAGCTGTCTAGATGTGCATTTTTTTAAGTTGTGTGTTAGTTGTCAGTTGAGGTCAAGTTAAGGTGTCTATCTATGTGTTAGGCTATTTCGTCCTTTAGCAACTGAAAATTGGGGTTAAGAGCAATACCAACATCTTTTCTTGTGATTTCAATCATAATGATCTATTTTTCATAGCTAACATTCAAAAATTTACTTTATTGGGAAAAATTACCACCTTTTTCCATCTAATTCATCTATGGCACAAAAAATCACATTTTTAACTAATCTAGAAAATTCTTGCTGGAAGATGGAGACTTCCTCACAAGCTCTTATATCCTTTGTTGCCTCAATCTTTTCCTTTTCTTACACTTAACTCTTCAACTTTCTGCTATTTTGTCTATTATATTCATGCTTCTTCTGTGCTTCTTGCTTCTCTTCTTCGTCTCCAAGATTAGACTTTTCTTCTTCTTCCATCAATGATCCTCTTACCATTTTATGGACACCCTTTTGAGTACTTTTACAGAGGGTGTATTCAGAAATTTACAAACAGTTCACGTGCTCGAGGCTGAGGTCGATACACATGATGTGCCATATCAGCATCTTGTATCAACAAGATACATTTCTGTCAACTAAAAAGTGTTCAATTGGTTATGGCTAAAGATTCAAGGGGCCATTTGTGTATTTAGCCTTCTATTTATTTGCAGATGTATTCTTATGCATATATTTGCTACTGCCCTTATGTTTGTATTCAAATTTATATAATGTCATCGTAAATTATACATATTACAGGACAGGAGGATTACAATAGGTTAAGACCTCTGAGTTATCGTGGAGCTGATGTTTTCATTTTGGCATTCTCTCTCATCAGTAAAGCCAGTTATGAAAATGTTTCCAAGAAGGTAGTGTAAAATTTCCTTTTTCTCTTTGTTTTATTTTTCGTCTTTGTTAATCGTTCATGGAAATTTATTTTTGCTTTGTTGATTATTTTCCAGTGGATTCCTGAGTTGAAGCATTACGCCCCTGGTGTCCCTATTGTGCTTGTTGGAACAAAACTTGGTAAAGTTCTATTTATACGATATGATCTTGGATTTTTTCGTATATCTTCATGAGGTGATGATCAAGTGGTCTCTGTGATGTTTCCATTTTACTTCTATTTTCTCTGTGATTAAAAAAGAATCTTTCAGAAGGATCTGATCATCTCAGTATAATAGTGGATCAATCTTCATCTTATTTTATAGTGCTACTTCTATCTCCTAATTGGCTCTGATAATGCTCTGATAATCATGTATGTATACTCAAAATCCATTGTGGTAAAAGAAGTCTTGCTGCTCTCTGAGTAGAAGGTACTTTGTTCCCTGTCACAAATACAAGATTTTTAGGAAACTGCTAAAGAGCAAACAGAAGAAATAGTAGACCTTTTGGGCCATGGAAGTAGAAAATGATTGGTGGTGTGGGGTGTGTGCAGCACATGTTCTTGTCCTGTGTCTCTTTTATAAAGTTAAAAGAGTGAACTTTCGTCTATACAAGGACACGTTAATATCGTTGGAATTAAGTTCTCTTTGCCAAAGAAAAAATAGAAAACGAAATACAAATGGCTTTCCTTGAAGTGTACGTCTCTTATCTTTTACTTCGAGTTTATATTCCTATTCAGGTTGAAGGTTGTAACACAACTGTTTTGTTTATTCTTCAAATTGTGATTTTCCTCTTTTAAGAATATATATTCTTTGTTCTGGTTGTACTCATGTTCTAATGTTTTGTTCTTGAACTTTTAGGTCTCATCTTTTTCCAGTTTTACTTTCCCCGTCTTTTTTTTATCATTCAGAGAGGATTATTCATATATTTAATTGTCCTACTTTCCTCTTGCATTGAATTTAGATCTTCGAGATGATAAGCAATTCTTCATAGACCATCCAGGTGCCGTGCCAATTACTACTGCTCAGGTAAGGGTCATTGCGGCTATCCACTCTTCGAGTTTCTTTAGTGGAGTACACTGTGCACCTTGCTTGTCATTAGTATTTAATTTACTTCTTCTTCCAACATTAAGGGTGAAGAGCTGAGGAAAACAATTGGTGCACCTTCCTACATTGAATGTAGTTCAAAAACACAGGAGGTATATTTTGTCTTGAGCTTCTTGTTTCTTGTGCTCAACATCTTTTTGATGCGTTTCATTGAAGTATATGATTTGAAATGTTGTTGCTTCAGAATGTAAAAGGAGTATTTGATGCTGCCATTAAAGTTGTGCTCCAGCCACCCAAGGCAAAGAAAAAGAAAGGGAAGTCCCAAAGGGCCTGCTCAATTTTGTGATCAACAGTTGGTCCGGGGTTATTCCTGGTCACAGTTTTCACACGTTGTAATCTGTCCCCTCACATCTGTTTCTGTTTTCCTTTTTGCGGAAGAAGTAAGAGGTCATTGTATGTCTCACTTGAAGCTGCTGGTGATCTCTTGAAGTGTCAGGTGGCTCGATCTCTTGTTGTATTGCTGTGATCTCTGATTACTGAGTTTCACAACACGCTCCAGGCCACTCTATTTTATCCTCGCTGTTTTGATTTGTTTTATGTATTACTGACTGAAAGATCAATTTAGGAAAACAAATTTTCTCAGCAATGTTGTTTAGCATTTCTTACATTTTTATTTTGATTTAAAAACTTTGGAATGTTGAACACCCTTCCTAGCTGTAGCTGTTCAATTTTTTTCCCCAAAGATCAATCAAGATTCTTCTGCTTTTGCATTTTCATTTTCTGTTGATTGCAAATTCTTCTTTTAAAGTAATTTTGTATTCAGAAACATTCTTTGATTGGGAAATGAATCAAGTTTTAAAAGCTAAAAACGATAGTCATTCATAAGAGGTGATGTTCTTTTTCTTTTTCTATAATGAAGTGTTGTTGATTTAAATTAAATGGCAAGGAGTGACAAAATGGATTGTCTGTTGTTGATTTGATTCTCCTGTCATTCATAACTCAGCTGGATGAGATACAGTGCATGTTTTTATAATAGAGTTCAATGTGTAGCACTAATCTATCTTTTCAAATTACATTCTTTCTCCAAGACTCAGTCATGTTTCATGATTAAGTTACATAAAGTGCTTATGTAATAAATTAAAGCCCCTAAATGAATGCGAAGTAATAAATTAGGTTGAGATGTAGATATCTCAATACTCACAGCTAGATACTAGGCGTTGTGCAATGTTATCATTATGTGTCACGCTTATAAAGAATGTTGTAATAAATGTGGAATATGTAGTTTAATACGATGCAAAATAATGAACTTGGAGTTTAACATGTCGTGAATCAGAATGTCACTATGCAACACGTTGATTTGAATAATTCTGTGATGATTTTATCTTGATTACTGCAATTTTTCATTTGGACAAAAGTTACATTTATTGGTAACTATAAATCAAATTGTAGACATATCATTTAGTGATAAGAATATGATTCGTTCTATTATCCTTTTAAATAATTAAAAGTCCCTCGATTGTGACATCAAGTGCTTAATAATAAGTTAAACAATACCTGCCAAAGGGACGTCGTAGGCTCGTAGCTCTTTGTAAGGGTAAGTCAGAATGCCACTATGTTTGGTTGTTTGAAATTGAAAATTAAAAGGTAGTGATTTTTATTTATTTTTTCCTAAAAACTGTTAAAGATCCCTCAATTAACTAAGTAATTAATTAGGATCCAACCTATTTAGCATTTATTATTTATATCAAGATGGAATCAAATAACCTATCTTCTTTTTTTAAAAAAAAATGACTTTCACTTCTTTGTTTGCCCCCTCAAAATTCCAATATGATTTTATATGTTTGCATTTTTGTTTGATTATATTAATATAGTTCAATCGATCATTTTGAGTTTAACTCATAAAGACAAATTAACAAATAAATCGTGTTCTAACATTTTAAAATTTAAGTGAGTTGAAATAAATTACAAAAAGAATGATTGAGAAAATACATTATAACAATTGGAACTAATGAAGCTAAAGGGTTGTAGTTGCACACTACATGTGCATCCTATAACTACATTCTTGGGATGGAAAAGTAAGGTATGATTAACACACATAATAATAGCATGGTTAAACAGAAAAACATCCACAACACCAACAATACTGTTAAAACATAGCAATAGGCTAACTAATGTGAGGAGCCTGTAGAGTTATACCATCGTCATCAGAAACCGATGTATGAACCTTGTCCATGTTAGCAGTAGTAGTAGCAGCAACTGATGGGTGGTCCGTATGAGTATTTGGCGGTGAAGAAATTGCTCTACGTACACCCTCAACAAATATAGGAAGCATGTGATTCATCAGAATAAGAATGAGCCTGTGTTTGCGGCTCTAATATTTCTTGAGATCGTTCCTGTAAAAGAGTTCAATAATTAATCAGTAAAGAATATTGACCACTCAGTTTACAAAATAAAAGGAGACATGAAAGTCAATATAATTATAGGAAATTGGACATACATGTACTATAGGGGGGGGATTGCTCTCTGATAAAAGATTTTCCAGTATGACCCTGTGTGTGGTCATGCAAATGTTTCTCACTCGGCTTTATATCTCAACCCTTTTCCACAGCCTATACAAAACACATTTTCAAACTGAGGATAAATTGCAAACAAGTTAAATTGTGAGTAAGCCTAGATCCAATAGTGAGACACTGATTCCAGGATCAAACACTCTTAGCAGTATAAACAATCTTTCCACAATTTAGCATCAGAACATGCTCACAAGTCTTTTGCAATGTAGACATGAACTTACAAAAGGATAAAGCTATATCATGTAACTTTCAGATAATGACCTTCCAGTTTCTTAAATGTGTGTGGATGATTCTAAAAGGAGCATTCATGCTAAACTTTTTTTTGGTTGACAACATGCATGCTAAACTTATTAAAGATACCGGAATTTTTTGTCCATGCGACCTGTGCAAGGGAACTAGAGTGAGTATTTAGGGTGTGTTTGGTACGAAGAAAATGTTTTTCAATTATCCCATGTTCGGTTAGTTAAAATGAAGATTGGTAAAAGAGATACAGCAAGGATTCAATAATTCTGACTTGGGAAATCAATGCCATCATAGATAAATCGTTAAATCCAACCAAACTTCACTATCATTCATTTATAATAATATAAGTAATATTAATAATCTGCCAACTGAAGATTTCTCTGCCGTTCCCTTTTCTTGACGCTACCTATTTTATTCTCTCCAACTACACAAACTTAAGATAATTGATTTTGAAGGATATGCATGGTCTGTTAGTAAGGAGTATATTCTTGCCTGTTATTCAGTTTCTTTACTAGTAACACCTAACTACTAGCATTAAGTTTGCAGTTGATTGGGGCAATAGAAACAAGAAAAAGGTAACTAAAAGAAAAGGGAAAGGCGAAAATGAAAGGAAAGATCAAACTGGTCCGAAAAGAAAATTTGAAGACCATCACAGTTGCTTCATGCACTCCCTGTGACATGTCTTGTATCAAAGGGGACCTGGCTATAATGCGACTGCTGAACGGTACAACAATAATGTCAATATGTAACCAAGTAGAGGGAAAACAATTGTAGTATTAAGTTAGAGTTGCAAGGAGGGTAGGCTAAGAAAATAGAGATGAATAGCATTCATCAGTAGCAGGATAAGGAACTGGAAAGCGGACAGATAGCTATCTTATTATATGGGCTACATGTTTTGTGTATAACTCATCCATTGAGTAGTCACAACTGATATATTTTATTTTATCAGTAGCACCTATTTTCATTTGGAATGGAAGATTTATGCTATGCTATTCTAGAGGGAAGAACAAATTGACTTTAAGACCATACTTAAAAGAGAATGTCAAATTAAAGTCTTATGGTGGTGGTGACAAGTAACTACATCAAACATTTTCAAGACCTTTTATACTCTCAAACCGAATTTTAACTTGCACCTTTGGCTCCAACCTCAAACTGGTATTATTCAATTTGCACCTCTCACTTTACAAGAGAGTAACTCAATGGATCATAATAAACATGCAACTAATAGTTGCAGGTAGTAAATTGAGATTGCAATGTCAAAAGATAGAGAATGAAAAAAATCTAATAAGTGTACCAAGGAAAATATATACATATTTTCAGAATGTGAAACCTATAACTGCAATATGCAAAGTTTATGTTAAAGTTGTTCTTCTCCTGATAAATAAACTAGTCTTTCCTAGATCAATAAGCTGTAAGACGATATCTGCGTGAGAGTCATAGCATTGCAAGGATACTCAATGATCTGATTAACGCAGTAAAATTTTAATACATATTTGGGAAAATGGAGTTGTTTCCAGCTACAGAATGGTAACAAATAATACATCCATTCACAGAAAAAAAGGCAATTTACACCAATCCTTCATAATCTAGAGACTTAAAGACAACCTAAGCTTCTGAAATTTAGTTGTACTAATAAGAGCAAATTAGATAGGCCACCTACTTAAAGGCAGTAAGTAAACACAGAAGCAGTCTTACATACTTCGCACCTGATGATATAAACTTTAAAATCTACCTCTAGCTCTTCTAAGATGCGAGCTAAGAACGAACAAATCTTAAGATGAACTGAAAAAGGATTAGATCAAATTTAATTTAAGTTTCAAAAAATTTGTATAACATGCTTATAGGTTAAAGAAAGGATAAAGTCACGAGTCCAACTTTTCTTTGTTCTCTCCTATTTTTTTTTTATGACAAAAGGGAAACTCGCAGCCGCTACCCTTTGGGTGCGCACAAGGTAAAACCACCGGTCCTATGCAATAGTTTGCAAACCACATAAGAGAGATAACCCGCACTAAGCAAGCCCGGTGCAACGAGCTCGACCCAGAAGGCAAACCCCTTACTTTCGTTGGCAAGTGATTTCGAACTTGAGACCTCCCATCCCAAGTCCAAACCACTAGGCCACCCCAAAGTGTCTCTGTTTTCTCCTGTTAGGTTCCCAACCTAAAAATTAGTTCACTAGTTTGTCTTTTCAGTCATAATTTGTGCACCATCATAGTTCATTCCAGTTCTTTACATTCTTGTCCATTAGTTTGTATACTTTGAACCTACAGTTTCAATTGTGCACCTCATCCAGGGAGCTGGAAGTTGGCAAAGTTACTCTTAACTAATTTCTCACCTCCGCATCATGTAAAACTTGGTTTGAATTTCAACATTTTGTTTATCTAGTGATATCGCAGGGGAATAAGATATTGTCATGAATGAGGTAATATAAAGTCAGTTTGCAATCAATACCAACTCTTTTGTACTGCAACTGCTTTTTTTCTTTTACTTCAAGAGGCACATGTAGCTGCTAAAAAATTCACTATTTCCCCTAAAGCTAAACACACATATTCGCAATTTGTGAAATAAACAGGAAATGTATTCTCAGCGATGAAACTACAACTACTGAAGCAACAGCAAAAAATATCATTCTCTTATATACAGAACAGACAGAAATCAGATAACAGTAAATGGCCAAAAATCTTCAGTCTACATCTGTTGAAATTAGACATAATACATATATTGGACCCTAAACTTAAATTTTAATTTTAACGTCCAACTTTTATAATGTACAAACAGACACTTTAACTATTCATCTTTTAAACAAATAAACACATGATACAGTACACATAAGAGACCACGTAGGATAAAAAAATGACATGTTGGACAAGTGTGTCTATTTGTTCAACTTTATACAAGTTTAAGTGTCTATTTGTACGCATCCAAAGTTGAAAGATATAAATATGATTTGAGGGTAAGTTATTATGCCTTTGAAATTATGTCATCTTTCAAGTTACTGTACATTTCAAGAATTGCATACTTAACCCTAAACTAGATCGTTGTAACACACAAGTATCAAAACAATAGACCATTTTAATAACCGGGAACTAGCAAAAATTCGATGTTAGAGTTCTGAAAGGAAGGTGAATTTCAGCAATCAAAGCAAATTGATAAGTATAATGCTACTCCAGAAAATTTACGGAGAGCGTGCAAGCAAGCAAATGTTGAAGAAGGTACCAAAATCACCTGTAAAGAAACTAAATTGAATGAAACAAAAAAAAATATATATATATATATATATACACAGTACCTGCAATGGAAGGTATTTAAATCATAATCGGCGACGGAAAATTGCTATTATACACTTTTTGACAATTTTGTTTTTCTAAAAAATAAAAAAAACTTGTCTCCATTTGATATGTGCAAAAGTTACATTGTGCTTTTTGCTAACTAAATTTTGTACATGATCGTGTCCCTATAACTTAAAAAAGAATTAAGTAGCAAAAATGTGTATTTCTTCACTGTTTCTGAGCATTCCACCACTAACATATAGTACAACTCTCATCACTGTGGGGAATTTGATCCATTGCACAACTCTACAAGTTCAGTGCTCCATTCTTGTTTCACATGTTACTCCATAAAATATGCTTTGCCAGTCTTCACCTGTTGAGTCTGGAACCTAAATACAACAAAAACAGTAAAAGTGATAAAAAATAAGTCACTTTAAGGAAAGAAATTACTCCACTTTATCTAATATGTTAAATAGTTTTCGTTAGTCCCATAACATATTAATTTAATATATAATGAAACTATTTATTACATTTTATTAAGTATAATTTTTTCTTACATTTTGTTAAGAAAGTCTTTTCTTACACTTTATAAAGTAGAAGAAAATTTTATAATTGGAGCAACATTCCTATCGTGCTGAGGTAACCGCTACAAAATATAATAATAATAATAATAAAATTAAAAAATCATATAAATTAATAATTAATTGACAAAATCAACAAATAATTATCGAAATAAAAGTCATTTTTATTGATAGTTTCGTTCAAATGAAAATCATATCGATCGATAAAAATATTTTAATAATGAGTCATGTTAGAAAAATTAGTAAATTGAGTTATCGGAAATTCATCAACACTATTATGATATTCTAATCGGGGATGGACATCGAACGATAAAGGAGAACGTTGCAAACTAGTCTTAGACTCTTTTCTAGCATAGATTTTAAGTATTGTCAACTTGATTTAATCTATGTAGTCATTTGGAACCATCAAAAAGTCTGTCAACAGTTCGTCATTATAAATAGTTCACTCTCCAAAATTTACTTGTCCTTGTGATAAAAATGAAGTGGGGTATTTTCTTACTATAATCAAATTATAATCAGTACTATTTATACTCATTCTTTTATAAATTGATAAAAAAAAATTATGATATTGGACATTGATTGAATATTTAGCATTATGTTTGAGAGAACAATTATGATAAACGGTATTTTCATAATGTATAATTTCGTCATTCCAATAAATCGAAACTCTGGCTTTTGAGGTAGAAGACATTTTTTGTGATGAAATGATGAAAAATAGAAGACTAAATATTTTGAAGATGCTATGTTTGAATGTCCTTAAATAGAGTTTGGAGGAGTTTTCGGAAGAAAAAAAAATACATAATGTAATAATATTTTCCTGTTTTTATGATATGTCAAATCAATATAATTATATGACAAACACTGCAAAAACTTCATAAAGCTTCAAAACGTAAAAAATCTCTCTTTGTAAAACATAATTTTTTCTTCCACTTAATAAAGTGTAAGAAAAAATTCCACTTTACAAAGTGTGACAAAAACTTACACTTAATAAATAGTTCCGTTATATATATATATATATTAAAATATACACGTTATGAGACTAACTAAAAACGTTTAGAATGTTAAATAAAGTAATTTTTTTCTTCCACTAAATCTATTTTAATTACTTTCTAAAATAGTGACTTATTTAGTTATTTTTATGGCTTATTTAGGTTCCAATTATGATTTCATCTCAAAACAAGCCCTTGACTTCCGCAAAATTTCTCTCTAAAGTATGTGACAAGATTAAAAACAATTTAGCATTGATTCTATGAAAAAGAAAGTGTGATGATTTCAATTTTCTTTACTTAATCACAACGTCTTTAATTTAGTTGTGTATCGGACAAGGAGACCTGAAAACTATTTTCATTCTTATTTTGTTCAATATATGTTATCGTGTCTTCGGAGTTGGCCATAACTTTCATGGATTTGGTTCGTATAATTTATATAACATTACATTTGTCATGTTTTTTCATAATCTCTCCTACTACTGTCCACTGTGTTGGTAACTGCAAATAGAAGTTTTTGATCTGGACATAAGATTCCTAAGTACAAGTTCTCCTACTAAACTTCACACAATCTTCATTTTTTGAGTGCTTACAAGACTTATCCGAATTGAAAAATAAACACCAACAACTCCAGCTTCACTAAATAATATATTGTGAAAGGTACGTCGTCATGAATGAAAATCTATAAAGGTACATTCTTTCTTTTTACTTAATAACCTTGGCAAACAAAATATTATGCGTTAGAACTTTTATATGTAAGCTAACAATTGTTCCTGTTCGCTACATGCATTATGTCTTTTTAATGAATTATGTATTTGTTACCAACAAAACACTCTTTCTCTTTAGGTTCGTGTAGTTAGGGAACTTGCCTCCTAAATGGCTTTCACTTAACTCGAATTTGAAAAATCCTTTGTCATCTTATTTCATAGAGTTTTTATCGACTCTTCAAAAATGTCAATGGGTGCATGTCAAATTCATCAAAAGTAAGGTATTTTTGATGAATCCAACACGAGTACGGCATCAAAAGTGAAGAATCAGCACAACTAACTATGAATAATATGTTTGGATGAGAGAATCTGAACTTTTGTCAAATGGCTTTTTGAATAAAACAGGTCTCCCTGATTTGAGTTTATTGAAATGTGATAGTATGTTTGGGTGTTTCAATTTCCCTACAGTATGATCTACTATTTTCTTTCAAGAGAAAAATTATGTCTTCATTTTGCATATGACATGTTTAATGAAAGTTATGTTCAAAATGTTAAAAGAATGATCTATTGATTCTTAATAAATATGTTCTCAACTTCTTTAATTGACATCCTAAGCAATGAATTACAAGTGATTGAGAAGAAACAAAATGAATATGACCTCTTCAACAACAACTGAACAAGAAAGGGTAATAGTAGTAACAAAACCTGAAACTTCAGGCAAGGTGCTGAAATTAACATGGCTGACCCCACTTGGTTTCAGCTTATAAAGTTTTTCTTTTCATGTGTGTGTGTTAACCTCTAATGTAGTCATATCCTTGGCTATTCTTTGTTCAGTATAATTAATAATAGACATCCTTAGTTTTCTAGCTATTATTATGACAACTAAAAATTCATTGTCCTTTGTGAAAATTGGAGTGCTCGAATAAGAAAATAGCTCCAAAGCTAAAAGAGTCCTAAGGTATAGGATAATAAAATTTAAAGAAGTTCAAAGGATAATGAAAGAACAAAGCTCCTCTAAATATACAATAAAGTTTTGCTTATAGTTTCGTCCATTTTCATTCTCAATTCGTAACATTATCAAGTTATTTTTTTGAGTTTGGTGTAATTTTATGGTAGTGATGATATTTCCATATATATAACATGATTTGAACTATTTATAAACCATATACATGAATGATTAAACACTCATATGTTCTCTTTTTGATGTTCACTTTGGTAAATATGGTGAGAGCAAATGTCACTGACTCTTTTATTTCAAAAGAGACATTGAATTTATTTGGTAAATACAAAACTAATACAAGATATTATTTGACAAGTCTACATCATGATTCTATACTACTATAAAATTACCTATGTATTCAACGAGAATATATCTTTTGCAATAAAAATTTCCTACCCTTAAATTCTTTTTTTAGTATTTGAGTCATGCACTTGCCGAAGAAGTATTTGACCTCCTAGAGAACGTGAGAAGTTTCAAATATAAATTTATCATAAGCTAATTTAAAGATAATATTTTTTTTAGAAGGCCAAAAGTAAGGGACAAATAAAAGAGAGGTGTTTTGTGTGTTCAATGTTATATGTTTGGATGTGTATTGCTTTAAAGTATTTGTGAAATACCATTACTGAATTTATCTTCTACAACATTTACGGATCCCAAGGGCGGGCATAACCAAGTACCTGCAGAACAGCTTGAAAGATCAGTCTCTCATCAGCTGTCCCATGGTAATGTAAGGAATCATCTACATGGTTATAAAGAAGTGGCGTTAGAGACGGAGGCAATACTCTGCTTTCTTTGTTTCCATAGAGTACTAACTCATCATGGTTGCCCATGCAGATTGGTATGATCTTTCATGAGATTGACGATTTTAACTGTCAGGTATATCCAAAGGCTGAAGGGATGGTGGAAGTGTCCGCTTTAGAGTTTGTTGCATAAAATGCTTCCTACTTAAATAAAGGTTTTCTTTTGTGGGGTCCATCCCCATGTGTCAATTTCAAAGTTTGATAGAGTTGGTAAGCTATGAAGAAGAAAAAATTGTTTACATGTTAGAAGGATTCGATAAGTAGCAGAATCTCTAAGAGGAGATTCATCTGTGTAGTTGTCTATTTAACACAAGTCTGAATCATCTAAAGAGATATCAATTGGAGAGAATGTAGAACCAATCTGTATGGAAGGAGAGATGATTAAGCTTTTAGTAGCTGAATCCAACATTAATTCTATGTTTTCATTCAATTTTTATCATAATGGAAGACACTCTTAACTTAAAAAGTCACCGTTGCTCCATTATTACAAGATACTCAATTACATGTGTTTATGCTCAAAATTTGTCTATCCATTGATAATATTGACTCTCGTCTTTCGTCGCTCTGCTTATATTAGTTTTTTCTTGTTACTGCTACTTATATAGTGAGGAAGATATCATGAACAAAAACACGCATCTAATAATTACACGAAAATTGATCTAATCTGTGTAATGGCTAACATGGGATATATAAGAACGTACTTAATTATATAGATTACAACTCACACACAAATGCCAAATGCAAGTTCCCGTCATGCTAGACACACATTCTAACTGTCCTTCCGTCTCCATTCTCTTCTTCCATGTCGAATGCCAAACACATACTTATTGTATAAGATAGTTGAGAGAAACAATTTTGCAGCAGAGGTCAGTTCCTCTCCTATTTTCCTTGAATTTTTTGGTTCATGTTATTCTATAAAATAATTCTTCTACTTCTTCTTTTTTATTTTCTTTGATTTGTCGATTTTCTTTACTTAGGGCCCGTTTGTCCATAAATTTTGCAAGTAAAACTTGAGAAAAAACTTGGCAAATTTTGTTTGTCCATACACTTTTTTATTATTTGGCAAATTTTTTTGGCAAATTTTCCAAATTCCCAAATACTAGAAAAAACTAGTATTTGGGCCAAATTTCATTATTTGGAAAGTTTTAGAAATTCAATTTTTACCCTTAACTTTTTATTTTACAAAAACAATATATTTATCGGAAAAGGGCCTAAAATACCCTCAAAGTATTGGAAATGGTACAAAATTACCCTTCATCCACCTATTGGCTCCAAAATACCCTTTCCACCCACCTATTGGGTCCAAAATACCCTTGTCATTCACCTTTTGGTTCAAAATTGACCACTTATTTAACGGTTTTATATTTAAACAATTTAAATATTTTTGAAAATACGTGGCGCTCAACTATATGTTATAATTTAACTTATTAGTATAATTTATAACTCAATCCACTACCTACCCCATTAATAATTAAATCCCTCTAAATTAATGAACCCGTCACATTATTAATGCAAGCTACTGCCAATTGAGTGTTTTCAAAAATTATAGAAGTAAATTATCATACATTCAAGTGGCTAAATAAAAATCACCAATAAACATACAAGTCTGACTATGTTCATCTTAATTATTCTTACGGCTCAATTATGTGATGTTACTTCATAGGTAACTGTTTTTCAAAATAATATATTAAAGTTTTAAAACAAATCATAAATATTTATAAAATTATATTTAAAAAAAAGTGTATAAATCTATTCAGAATGTATTACTTCTTTACCTTTAATTATAAATTTCTAATTCTATTTTGAAAGAAAGTGTCCTCCTAAATAAGCGGCTCAACCTAAATTTAATTGGGGCTCCGATTCAGACTCGAATAATTTTGAATGTCATTTTCAGAAATCTATAATTTCATCTTGTTTTAGTAGTGTTTATGACGATTTTGATATTATAATTGAATTATTAATTGGGTGAGGTTTAGTTAGTAATGAGTGGGTAGTGAGTTAGTTTATAAATTATATTAATAAATTATAATTATAATCAATAATTGAACGCCAAGTATTCTAAAAAATATTTCAAGAGTTTAATTTTAAAACAATTAAAAAAGTGGTCAAATTTGAACACAAAAGTGGATGACAAGGGTATTTTCGAGCCAAAAGGTGGATGAAAAGGGCATTTTGGAGCCAATATGTGGATGAAGGGTAATTTTGTACCATTTTCAATACTTTAAGGGTATTTTAGGCCCTTGTCCGTATATTTATTGACACCAACCAATTCAATTAGCTCCCCATCTGCCAACATTATTTAGTCTTAATGAACTAGCTACTAAATAAAACATGAATTGCATTTATTTATTTTGGTAGATAAATATTACGTTGTTGATGCTGGTCTACGGAACACAAGAGGATATTTGGCTCCATTCAAAGGAATGCGCTATCATTTGCAGGACTACCGAGGAAGTGAAAGAGAGCCTAAGAATGGAAAAGAGCTATTTAACTATAGACATGCTTCTCTGCGCAATGTAATTAAAAGAACTTTTGATGCGTGGAAAAGTAGATTCAGAATACTAAGACAAGGCATGAACAACTATGATAGTGACATGAGAGTGAAAATAGTAATTGCTTGCGCTGTATTGCATAATTTTTTACGTGAACACCAAAGTAGTAATGGAATATTCAATGAATATGAAAATGATGATATGGTTGTTGATGAAAGTGACGAACTATTGGCTCAGGGTAACAACATCGCTTCATCTTCTCGATCATCTGATTCGAAAATGCAAGCTCATCGAGAAGAGATTGTTCATAAAATGTGAGAAGATTATATTAAAGAATAGGTTGAACTCTTTCAGATGAGAAAGCATAGGTTCTTCAGTGATTGCAATATTTATTTCCTTTTGTTTTCTTTTCTTTTTTTTCTCCCAAATTTATATTAGTTGTATTTTTATTACCATGATTTGTACCAAGACCTTTTCACTATACGAATATTTATTGTAATGATTCTTGTTGATTTGTTGCGGAAGTCATAAAACTTGTTACATGAGATTTCTATTGTGCTATGTAATACAAATTTATGGTTAGTTTGATAGTTTTAAAAACTTATGGGTATAAATCATATTTCTTAAAAAAATGAAATATGTTTCCCAAATTCTATGGTCAAACACATGGTAAAATTTCACCCAAATTTTCATCCAAATAATATTTGCCAAAAATATTTGAATATCTATGGCCAAACGCTAGCTTACATTTGCCTATTTTCTTTACTTATAATTTTTCTTTTTGGTGATTACCTAATTTGGTTGATATATGTCTCAATTCTAGCATTCACACTGTTTTATCGAAAATATTATTTTTTTCGTAAGAATTTTGACTTTTCGATCTTTAGAGTCGCCACTTGATTTTTTAAAAAAAATTAAGAAAACTAACGTTTTCAAAAGACTTAAACAGATAAAGTTATTGAAAACATTTAAGAGGTTCGGGAATTCATATTAATATTCTAGGAAGGCGATCACTTTAGCAGGGATATTCAACTACTTGCGATTCATTCCTTATACAAAAAAAAACATACTAGAAGGGCTGTAAGGAATCGGAGTGAAATATGGCATAATGCCTCTCAAAACCTTCTGTAGGAAAATCATTTGCAACTAAACACGCTGAGCTTAATCATAAAGACGATAACAAGATAAAATATATAAAAAAAAAACACAGAGAGGATGAAAGGGGCACAACAAAATGGAGTCCGAAACTTAAAAGGTACAAAATATTAACAAAAATTTCAAAATGATATATAAAATTTTATATTAACCAAAATGGTAAAATCGCTACATCAACAGCGATTTACCTCACCTAAAAAAGCAAAATCGCTGCCTCTACAGCGATTTTGCAAAAGTTGTTTTTTTTTTTTATAAAAAAATGAAATCGCTTTTTTTTTCTTAAAAATCGCTGCCTTTTTAATTTTTTTTTAAAAAAATAAGGTACATCGTTGCTGAGGCAGCGATATATAAAAATATATACATATATATATGTAAATCGCTGCTGGGGTAGCGATTTAAAGAAAAAAAAAATTTTAAAATGAAATCGCTGCCAAGGCAGCGATTTAACATTTTGTAAAAAAAATTAATTTTTTTTTATAAATAAGGCGATTTTGTAAAAAAAAATAATTTATAAATCGCTACCTTGAAAACGATTATATTAAAAAAAATAAATTTAAATCGCTGCCTAGGAAGTTATTTTTTTAAAAAAATGTTAAGGCAGCGATTTTATATAGAAAAAAAATTTATAATATTTTTTAAAATTTAAATATATAACTATAAGAAAATATACATTATTTTAAAATAAATAAATAAATAAATATATTTTCTTTCTAAAAAATGATATTATATTGAATTTAAATTTTTTTAAATTCAAATAATTATATTTTTTAAATAAAAAATTAAAGCCAGCGATTTTATTGAATTTTTAAAAAAAAAATGAAATAGCTACCTCCTGCGATTTCCTTGATATATATATTTATATATATAATTATATTTTTAAAAAATTCAAGATAATCACATGTAAATAGTGTAGATGGATTGTTTGATTCACCTGTAAATAGTAAAGATTTTGTTTTATAATAAATTGTTGAATACAGAGTTCACGTGTAAATAGTATCAATATTATAAATTGTTGAATTATCATTCATATTGCATTCTACTTTTTCAATTTTCCAGCAATCTTAAAATTCTTGTTATTTTTCTAATTCTCTAAAGTTTTTAAAAGCTTTTTCTTTATAAGGTGAGTTTAAATTTATTTTATACTTTTATATAATATATTCAATCGTTTAATACTTATATTAATGTTAATATTTTTTTTTATTTTTTGTGTATAGATATTCATCCGTCAAATGTATACGTACATCCTGATCCAGTAGAGCATGATGTATTAAAAATTCAAGTTCATCATCGTTCCGAAGGAATTTGGATTGGTAGCATAAAAGAAAAGAGGTCTTGCTTATATACGCGTCGTACTGATATTGAATTTTAGCAACATATAAAATATCATTTATTACATTCTCGCATCCGTCAATATTTTGAAAATTGTAGATTTAAAGAAATTCTTGATGTAGGATGTGTGTCGTATGACTCCAGATTAATTTCTGCTTTAATTGAAAGGTGGCGTCCAGAAACTCATACTTTTCACATGCGAACTAGCGAGACTACCATAACTTTACCGTTTTGATTAATATAAAATTTTATATACCGTTTTAAAATTTTTGTTAATATTTTATACCCTTTTAAGTCTCAGACTCCAACAAAATGAATAAATGCCTAACCAACAATATCTAACATGATAAAGTACTAAGTTGGGAAAGAATGATCCCATGTAAATTAAAAAAAACAAGATACCGAATAAGACAGTGACTTCACTATAAAAACTAGCCAAGACTTAAAGGCAAAACTCAGTTTTGACTAAACCATAAAATCATGTCACAACGCAACTTAATAAACTACCCCAAAAGAAATCGAGAACACATTCAAACTGGATCGAAACAACATTTTAAACGAAGGCAACGAGATCGAATGAACCCTAATAAAAAATCAATCAAACTGCGAGACAACTTACATGAAGTCAGATCTTAACAACCCCATCAAAGGTCGATCTAAAACTCTAAAAGAAAGAGAAGGATTTCGAGACATTCAAAACAAGCAATGAGTACCACACTATCTCGGTAAAATGAACAAGTCAATGCCGATTCGGCCAACAATACCCAAACAAAATTAGGATAAAACTCGAAGAAGACTTGAACATAGAACAAATACTAAATCACCTTGACTAGGGAAACAAATATTCATCAAATTTTAACAGATGGGAAAAGATCTAAGACTTCCACCAATATAAAACCTTTAGAACTGGAAGAGCACAGAAAAACGCGATTCGAGTATAATAAATTCAAACAACTGAAAGAATCACGGCTGTTTACCTTGTAGTGGGCAGCGAAACAGGGAAAACACGAGCCAAAGCGAAAAAAAACCAGGGTAAAAATGAGAATTCAACTCCCCTTTTGAATTCGAAAAACCCCTAGGACGAAGGAGCTCCGTAAGGGATTCGACCCAAATCCCGCGATATCTGGAAAAACAAAGAGCGCTGGACGGTTTGGATCAAAGATAGCGTCCTTGCGTGGCTTGATCTCACGCTTGGAAAGACGATTCCGCACTGCCATAGCAGCTGCTCTTGCTGCTGCTGAAACTTGTATGAAAAAGGTGGAGATATACGTTGGGATGCGTCAGTCTTCACACGAGGAGGGCGACGCGCATGCCGCTACAATCTTCTCACTCGCTCGCTGATGCTGAAGACGCGCCTTCTGGAGAGTTGTCCTTTAGAAGTTGGAGCGGACGCGCGTCCTGGATATTTCTCTTGGAGAAAAAGACGTGGCCGGGTTAGGAAAAGGACGGGTTATCGGGTTTAAGGGAAGAGTTGGGCTTGAAGGAGTAGATGGGTTACTGATTTGAATTTGGGCTGGGCAGCTATGGTGGGCTAAATGGAAAATTGATAAAAAAATAAAAATAAAAAAAATTAGTAAACTAGTCAAAATAAATAACATATTTAGTCATACTTTATAAATATTAGCAATAATGTCAAAAATGTCATTATTTTTAAAAATTTATGTGTCCCAATTTTCTTCCTATTTTATCTCTCTTTTTCAATTAATTCTATGTATCCTTTTTTTAAAAAAAAAATTATTCTCTCTCATATTTATCTTTTCAAATTGTTAATTCTCTCTCCCATTTAATTTTTTTTCTCTCTTATGATTATCTTTTCTGATTTTTCTCCAACATTCGTTGCAAATATTTTTTTGCCATATATTTTTGTTGTTTTTTTAATCCAAAATTGAATCAACAAGAATCCCTTTGATTAAGGTATCTCTAATCTTTATCCTATTTTCAGATTTCTTTTCTAATTTTATTTTTGTTTAAATCTTAAAAAAAATGTTGTTTTTATTTTTCAATTTCCGTTATGATTTACTCTCCAATGGCTGAATCCAAGAGGCTTACTAGAGGTATTCATCTCAATCAACCAATTTCTGGTGATTTTTCATCCTTTAATTTATTTATTACTTAACAAATAGTGTATAATGTATGATTCGCTGCTAAAATGAGGGAAGAAAGAGGGTAAGAACATTTACAAGACTCATTGGTGTGCAAACCTTCCTCAAATTCAGAACGCAAATGTAAAATCTTTGTCTACTCGTGAGGATCTTGAAAAAGACGACGAAGATCGCGAACAATTTTCTATTAGTTTGTTTTGTATTTATAGTTCTTTTTTAGAATTTGGTATGCTTTCTTAATTTATATTCAAATCACTATGTATACTATCAATATTTGTATTTATTAAAAATTTCATGTTGTATTGTTTATGAATCTTGTATTTGTCCCTAATTTGTATTCATCTAAATATATGTCAACTAGTTATGTATTTTATTTATAAGAAGAACAACTTTCTATTAGTTTATTTATATTCGAATACAAATACAAATAATAGACATATTAGAATGAATACGACTTAGAAAAGGAAACAAGATTTTGAAAAGAAAAATAAATACACAGTGAAAAATATATACGAATACAAATGTATTTCTTAAATAGCTACATTTTATTTGACATACATATTGGAATGAATACAAACTAATAAAGGTATGTCAACTGAAATTGATATTTTTTTCTAATTTGTATTTATTCTAAATGTATTTCAACTAGTTATGTATTTTATTTAAGAATGAGTACACCAAATATTCAATTATTTCTTTTCAATTTTATATTTCATTCACTTTTTCATCATACTAATTTTTTGTATTTTATATATTATTATACAAAATTCTAAATAAAAACTAGAATAAATAGAAATACAAATAAAATACATATTGAAATGAATACATATAGGATTTTTTAAGAAAAAAATAACTATATAGGGAAAAAATATATAAAAATACAAATATATTTCTTAAATGACTATATAGATAAATTCGGCATACCTATTGGAATGAATACAAACTAATAAAAAACTATAATAAATATAAGAATATATTGTGGAATGAATATAATTTTAAAAAGGTAAAAATTCTGGAGAAAAAAAATTTTAAATTTTATTTGAAAATATAACTGATGAGAAAATTAAGGATGCTTGCCTTTTTTTGAAATATTCCCCTCTTAATTTTCTCCTTTTTGTTATTAAATAATTATATTCTTTAAATAAAAATAAATAATAAAAACATACATAACAAACTAAAATGACATTTTTACTAAATATTGAAGTTGTTGGTAATGAGTCATCTTAAATGCTAAAATATTGACATTTTGAAAAATTTCCCAAAAAAAAGGGCCCAAAATGGTCTTCTAATGGGTTTAATAGATGATAATTAGATGAATGAATCAATATAGATTAATTAGGTAAGCTTCTTGATCTTAACGAAATAAAATAATCAACGTAATTATAAAAAAGACTAACCCGAAATGGTGAACTACTATATGACTAACATAAATGTAAAATATTTTTAAGAAATAAAAATAAAATCTTTTTTTTCAGAAAGATTTTGAATAAAATAGTATACATACATATACACATATATATGTATATATTAAACAATTTAAAATAGTAAAAATTGTTTTAAAATAATTTGCAAAAAGATATTTTGAACTTTATAAATACTAATCATTTTAAACCGTCTTAGAATTAAGAAGCTCGTCAATTAATTTATACGAAGGAGGGTCAAAATTGGGCGTCCACACATGCTATATATTACACTTCCTTTTGCATCTCGCTTGATCTATTTTATAATTTTGCATATGGTCATTGTTTAAAAGTGGAATTTCTAAATAAAAAGAGATTGTATGATTTATATCCTCCATTCGTGTGGTCAATTGCTTTCTTGGAGCTTTATCTATCCAACGACTTTTGAAAAATTATTTTTTTAAGATGTAAAAATATAGTAATCATCCTATTTGTAAACTTATAATTTGGCACTTTAAGTGTGTTCTATCAAAATATCTACGCTTTTGGTTTCTCGCATATGGGAAAAGAAAGCATTTTATTGTTCAACTTCAATACAAACTTTTTTTTCAATATCATAAGCCTTTAACGTTGGGCCCGTGCCATGCCCATCTAGTTTTTATTAGAAAAGAAGATATAAAATATTTTTTCCGATCACTTTTAATTGCTATATTGGGCATCTTAAAAGTCAATTTGATTAATTTTTAAAGTTATTAGATTGCATTAATTTAATATTTCAAACAAAATATTAAGACAAAAAATAGTATAAATTGCAATTTGAAATGTTAGTTAAATTTCTTATCTTTCGACACCTAAAAAAAAGGGCAAAGGACAAATTCACATACTTTCAAGGAAAAATTACCATTTGTCCCTTATAAGTCTATAATTATAAAAATCCCTCAAACTGATACAATAATATAAGCGCTGATACACTAATCTGATTAACGAGATACATAAATTGTTAAGTAAGATACATTATACTTTATACATGATACACTAATCTGATACGTGAGATACATTAATCGTTAAGTAAGATACATTATATTTTATACATGATACACTAATTTGATGCGCGAGATACATTAATCTGATGCGCGAAATACATAAATCTGATGCATAATATACATTAATCTGATGTGCAAAAAAAAGAAACTTTGAAGATTTGTGAAACAAATAGGGGATAATCATACTTAGAGAACTTAAAAGTGGCTTACTTGTCATTTTTCGTAAAAGAAATTGTGATCATTAGAAGTGGACAGAGGAATAATGATAATTTAGATAAGTATTAAAAAAAGAGAAAATTGTATATAATGGCAAACTAATAAATCAAAATTATTGCTATAACCACCCTTTGATTTAATTGTGTCCTTTAGCAAACTATTTGCCAGTCACCTCTCTCCCTCAAACTCTCGCTCGCTTTCTGTCACTTTTATGCAAACACAAGTGTATAAAATCTATTTCTATTGGTATAAAGCGAGAGGAATTGTATAAATACATATATTATTGTTCCCCTCTCTCCCCTCTCCCAGATCTCGTTCGCTACTCTCCCTGATCTCGCTCGCCACCCTCGCCTCTCTCGCTTATACAAACAGAAATAAAATGTATAAATTGTGTTTCTGTTTGTATAAAATAAGAGAAAATTGTATAAACACGTGCAAATACATATATTTTCGTCCTATGCACTTATAATTATACAATAAAAATACTCCCCCTGCGCAGCTTCTTTTGTCTTTTTCTCTTTCTCGTTTTATACAAATTCAAATTGTATATAATTTCTCTCTTTCTTTTTTTTTAATTCGATTCAGTTGTTTATTCCCTGCTCAAGTCTGTTTTGCCTTTCTCTCTTTCTCATTTTATACAAATTCAAATTATATATAATCGTTTGATACACTTATAATTATACAATTCTTTTTATTTCTCATTTTATACACTTTATTTTATATAATTCACTTCAATTGTATATATAGTAAATTATACATTTATATGTTTGCTATGTAGTACAATTATCAAATTTTGCTATAACATGTAAATATGAATTTTATGTTTGATATATGTGAAAGTTGTCATTGAAAAAAGTTAGACAAAATAAATGTAATTATTAAGACAAGTGATGCTATTTCGCGAAAGTTCCTCATATCGGTAACCCGGTCGGCCGGTCCAGTCCAAATTCCATCAGGTGACGCTTACACGCTATTCCTTTCTGTGTCGCCATCTCAACAAACTTAACTTCCCTTTCAATCCACCATTTCTTCCTCTTTTTTCATCGTTTCTTCAACCGATTAATCTCCATCTTCTTCTCCGATCTGTAAATTCTCCAGTCATGCATAACGGCGATGTTGGCTCTTCCTACTACCACCAACCTTACTTACACAACCCAAACCCTAGCTCTACTCCCCCTGATCATCCCTACAATCCCTACGCCTCCGCTCCTCCTGAACCTTCTTCCACTTACTCTGCCTCCGACTACTCCACCACCTTCCCACCTTATTCTCATCAACAACAACCTTACACTTTCCCTCACCTTGATGCTCATCGACAGAATTATTATTATCCTCCGTATGATCAAAATCAAACCCCTACGAGTTACGATTATACCACACAAAATTATGGTTCCTCTCCTCATCATGCAATTGAGGATTATGGATCGTATGGTGATTCCGGTATTTACAAATATAATGGTAGGAAAGATGAGTTGTATAAAGAGAGTCGATCTGAGTCGAATGTTGGGGTGATGTTTGATGATTATGGGAGGCCTATTAATGTTCAAAATCAGAGGGAGAAGCAGGGATATGAGAGTAGTCGTAAAATTGTGAAAGCAACCCCGAAGATGGAGGAACAACAGGATGTTACAGCTGGTGTGTTGAAGTTCCGCGTCAAACTTTTATCTGAAGGGATTGGTCAGAGTGACATGGATGTGCTTTGTCAGGTTAGGAAGTACCATTTTTGGTGTTTGCACAAATAATGAAGTTATAATTGGCCTGCTTCAATCAATAAACTAAACCACAATTACTAACTATTTTAAGTCGTCTATATGAATCCTCTGCATCTACTTTTATGTTGACTATCGTGCCTATGCTTTGGTCTGCATACCACTACTTATTTATTTACTACCTGTTAACCAATTATAAATTCTGAAGTTTTGTATTGAAATTCGAATTCAGATTGGTCTCGATGGGATTCGCTTACTTGATCCTGCTACGAGCCGAACTCTGAGAATATATTTGCTGGAGAATGTGACAAGATGCGAGGTGAGTTTGTCATTTTGATTGTATTACTTCTGGTATACGTTATATTATTTGCAGAGAAGATGCCTGTGAAATAAGTTCATTTATTATTCTTTCTTTGTCAGGTGTTGGATTCATATATATTTGCATTTTGGGCCAAAAACTCGGTTGACATGGAACCTAGACGTATCAGGCTGAAATCAAATAGCTATACGGTGAACAATATGCTGGACACTGTGACAGCCGCAAGTATTCAGGTTAAAAGATCTCATACTCTTAAAAATTTGATCTCATCTTTCTGTATGTTCGTGTTTGATAAATGTCTTGCTTGGGTCACTACATATAACTTTAAGCCCCACAGTTTGTGGAATGTGTTGAGTTACACAAGTTGCTGTCTTCTTTATCTGACTTATTATTAACCTTCTTTTATTTGGCATAAAGGTAAGCCTACTAAAGGGATATCTGACCTGTTAGTCTCTCTGGTGTTAGCACTCATATGTTGCTCTCAAGGTGTGTAATTCATGACCGAAAAATAGCATTTAGCACAAAATGAATAGGCATTACTGAATTTTTCGCACACTATTACTCTGGAGGTAAAGACACAATAAGTGGTGAATTTGAATGTTTAGTTTCTTCTTCCCATCATGGAAGATTTATATTAGTTGGTGTTATCCACCATTTATGCTACAAGAAGTTTTAGTCCATATCAGTGACGTGAGCTTTTAAATCTGAGAGATGTCCAGTTTAGCTACTTATTTGGCATTTGGGGATAAAGAATTCTGGAGGATAGAGACAGCCAGGCTAATTGGTTTGCGAAACAGATGATGAGGTTGTACCGTGTTGAGGTGAAGTGAGGGATGGGTACATGAGTGTGTTAGAGTACCTAAGTAGAGTAAAGGACTAGGAAGGAGGGAATTATGGGGGATTGGCAGGGGAATTGATGGGGTTAAGCTTTTGCCTGTTAGTATTTGACAGCCTATAGCGATAAAGATACTCTACAGTATAGCTGATTCAATCAGAGAGCAACATGGGGAATTGTTTATTTGATTGGTTCTGGATTGGAATGTTCCTGATATGAGGGTTTGATATCAAGTTAGGCTTGCGGCTTGCCACATAGGAACTTGAGTGGTTTATTGTAGAAAGAGGAAACAAGTGAAGATGCGGTGTTACTATCCCTTGTTATGGATCTACCTATGATGTTGTTTCATTACGAGAGAACCTGAAATCTCTTGAGTTTGGAGTACTCAAAAACTTGACTAGTTTTCAGCTTATCATTTCACTAAATGCAAATAACACTAAATACAACATCGGTGGATTTAACCACCCATCCTGCAACAACTGCTACACAGAAATAGGAGAAGTAAATAACTAAAAAGCTATAGTAATCTACTGCAAGCAACTGCTAGACAGTAAAAAAAAATAATTACTCCCTCCCTCCCATTTTATATGAAGTAGTTTGACTCGGTTAGGAGTTTAAGGAAGAAATGAAAGACTTTTAAAACGTGTGGTCCAAAATGAATGATTAGAGATTTGTGTGGCTGTAAATCATTTTATTAAGGGTAAAATAGACATTTTATAGTTAAATTGTTACTTAATATAGTAATGTGTTAATTCTTTTTGGGACTGACCAAAAAGGAAAGTAAGTCGCATAAATTGGGACAGATGGAGTAGCTTATAAGTGAAGTAATCTACTTTCTAATTTCCTTAAATCTTCCATGTGTAAACCATTGTTAGACTAAAAGGGTGCCAACATGCGTCAGTTCCAAATTTGGAAAAGAATTATGCTCGGATACATATAGTAAGGAAAATTGAATGGTGGATATGAGATCCCAAAGCAACAAGAATAGTTTGGATTACTGCATGGCCATTAATGAAATAACATCATCTTTAGGGATGGAGAGCGCAAGACAATCTTTCAAGAGTATAGACTGGCTGAATGAGCCCAACATGAGTTAGCACAATATGTTAGGAGATCTGTAATCAGGACCCGTTAATGGGGCTGCTGGAAATAATACAGGGTATATGTAACTGGGATTTCGATTATTTCTTTATGGCAATATTCAAAGCCTAGAACCTAAATTTGATCCTTAGGAATTGTAAGTATTTGAATTTTTTCTCATCTTTATGGGAAAATTTCATGGCCTATAAACTTGCCCAGTACAATAGAATTGGAAAAGCACAAGAGATTTGGTCTCATCAACGAAAAAGGAGCTTGTGAAGGCTACAAAGTGGTTCTCTAAATCGCTATGGACCGGCAAAATTGGTGTAGCAGGGATGACTAATTTTATTAATCCATAATATTCTGCCTCCCTCCTGTTAGCTAGTGGTGGATGGAGATTGATTAAGTGACCACTTCCATCCCTCCATATCTTTGAAATAACTTTGGAAGTTTGGTCAATTTCATTTTCACTTGAAACAGATATTAGTTCTTTGCTTCCTGGTAGTCTGATTTGTTGGGATATATTTTGGATATGTATGACTTTTGGAGTTAATTGATTAGGTATCTCTTAATGGGTTTGGGGTAACAGTAGAGGGATGATACTGATGTCTGATATCATTTACTTTGGTGGGTCAAGAAAATCCTACCCATAGAGGAATCAGATAGGTGTAAGGTTTGCAACCCCCCCGTCCCCAACCAAGCAAAGCAAAGAGCCACAGCCATTGCCATCTTGGTTTTTAATTGGAAGGGTGTAGAAATTGTACTTCTCATGTAGTACCTGGCTCGATTTTATATGTCAAAATAGGTTAAAGTGGAGTTGATTCTGGACAGTTTGGTTAGCCGTACTAGGTTTTATCCTGTATTTACACAGCAGTAGATTGAAGACTTGAAGTTACATTTGATTGTTCCTCATATGGATGCTTGCTTATCTACTACATTGGAATTTCGATTAGATTTGTAGCTGATGCAACTACTATAAGTAACTGTAAGGTTAATGGATAATTCTTCTCCCTGTTCCGTGCATATTAAGTTTAACTGGTGTTCCTACTCTTCAGATATCGTTCACTTAAACTATTGGATACAATTGAAATTGTTTTTTTTTTCTCAATCTACTGTTGTTGCTCTCAACAAGACATTTAGATAAAATTTTCCTCTGAATACTTGACTAGTCATAACCAATGTACACATGCTTCTATTATGGGATTTAGGTCAAGGAGATGGGTGAGAGTAATAAATCTTCAGATTCAATCAAGGGATCTGAGCAAGCTGCTGAGAAGAAGAAAGGTTTTGCTGATTTGATGAAGTTGATGAGGCCACTAAATGAAGAGAAAGATTTCTGGGTTAGATTTATGGTCAACAAATGCATTAATTTAGTGGTCCTGCTTTCCATTTCTTTCTGTTGAATTGACTACTGCAAGTAGATATTAACAAATTTGTGGCTCTCTTTTACCTAATTATTCTCATGTAGGTTCCTGATGAAGCAGTTCGAAAGTGCACTGCTTGTGCGACTGATTTTAGTGCTTTCAATAGAAAGGTACATTTATTTTGACCAGTGGGGTAAATGTCACATTTTTCGTAATCCCTGTTTTAATTTTCTCTTCTCATATGTCTTCTTTAAATCTGTATCAGCATCACTGCAGGAATTGTGGGGATATTTTCTGTGACAAGTGCACGCAAGGTAGAGTTGCCCTCACTGCGGATGAAGATGCACAGCCAGTTCGAGTTTGTGACCGATGCATGGTATGCGCTAGTAAAATAATGGTTTAATTGCAGGTTTATGGTTTTCATTTATAAAGATATGTTAAATGTGACTTCCTTTTTTTTAATTAATGGGATATTAAATGTGACTTTCCATGCTCTTATAATACTAAAGTCAGACTTCAGTTTGAGTATAAAAATGCTGTTAACACTTCTCACCTCAGATTTTCTCTAACTGGTAAAAACAGACCTATTCCGGATGCTTTTCACTCTTTTTTTAGCACTTGGGGATTTTAGATTCTTGTTTGCAAAATCCTTTGACCATATTACTGCATCTAATAAATTCTTTTTTGCATGAGATCTCAATTTTTCTAATTGATATAAATTTTACACTTCTCTTATCTGGAAGCTAGGATGGGAGCTTTTACGGCATTGGTAGTTGCAACCAAAAGAGTCAAATATGCTATCTTACAGGAAAGAATATAAAAAAATAAAACTAGTGTCCTACTGGACAAACTTCATTTAGGATTTTCCCAATAAAATCGACCTTAATATATATCATTCAGCTCAATATCTCCTAACCTCGCCCTTAAGTTTGTCAGACTGATATGTTTTGAAGCAAATACAATTGCAATTACTACTCGTACAAATTGAATTGAGGTGGATGTGAAAATGCTTTGGGGAAAGAGGCACATAAGGAAGTTTAAATTAGGTCTTAGGCCTTACTCATACCCCAAAAGCTAGCTCAAATGGAGAAGGATTGTCCAAGCCTTATAAGGTG
Organism: Solanum lycopersicum; assembly: GCF_036512215.1. Lineage (NCBI taxonomy): Eukaryota > Viridiplantae > Streptophyta > Magnoliopsida > Solanales > Solanaceae > Solanum > Solanum lycopersicum. The sequence continues at coordinate 49,721,537 of NC_090801.1, read as the reverse complement.
TCCACTCATCTCATTAACCACTAATGTGAGATTTTTTTCATTCTTTAATAGCCCACGTCACGCCCCGTGCTTAGCATCTGGTGCGTGGGCAATTTTGATTTATGGGGCCCCAACATCGGTTGAGACAGGCCCTGCTTTGATACCATGTGAAATTAGGTCTCAGGCCTAACTCACACCCCAACAGTTAGCTCAAAGGGAGAAGGATTGTCCAAGCCTTATAAGGAGTCCACCCATCTCAATAACCACCGATGTGAAACTTTTGTCATTCTCTAAAGAAGCTAATGAAGCTATGGACTCTTAATATCTGATAGTTATTGTATTCTAAAGCTTTTTCAGTCTTTCGTGACAGTGTCGTTCAATGTATTACATTCTTTTATCTGTTATTTTGTTCAACGATTGACCTTCCATATTTTGCATTCCCTTGTGATCTTATGGGTTGCGATAGTCTTGAAACAGTACTTCATAAGATATAACAAGATTGAACTTTCCTCATTTTGCAGGCAGAGGTAACTCAGAGACTCAGCAATGCCACGGAAGCAACAACAAAAGTTGCTGCATTACAAAGTCATGAGGACCTTACAAGAAAACTCAAGGTGAATACTGACTTCTAGGTTCTTTAAATTGTTCATCAGGGCTGTTCAGAAATGTTCTGTTTAGATAGGTAATTGGAAGTGTGTCTTGGAAATCAATTAGCTTAGTCGACAATTATGGAAGTTACATTACTTTGAACATTTGAAGTATGTATTATCAATTTTGAGATGAGCAGTTGGATGATTGAATTGGAGAGAGAAGATGTAAGCAAACAAAAAATTATAATTTTTGCTACTTGAAATTCACGATGTGCTTTAGAAAGCTTCGTGTTAGGGTTGACATAATATTTATCGATGGATTATAAGTTGTTCTTTTTTATTATATTCTATTACTTCTATATATTCGGCCAGTGTGTACTTTAGAAAATTTCTATTGCATCTTCATCGGCATATACTAATTTCTACAATTGAATTCATAAACAGGAGGTGATGGAAAAAACCCGCAAGACTTCAACAGGTAGTATCCACGGCCGCAACAGTTTCTTGTTTAATTTTCTTGAATACATGTTTAGAATGATTGCTATCTGGAATTAGCATGCAAACGTTCCTATGAGTAGTACAAGTTGGTGAATGTTTTCTGTAGGAGCTGATGATGTCTGATCATTTTCAGGTCTTAGTTCTCAAGGATCTAATAAGGGGATGAGAGAGGTAGAATGTCCAACTTGCACAGTCCATTTACAGGTTCAGTACCATAGACCATGCTTTTCTTCCTGTCTTCTTATATTCGTCTCTGTTCCTGGAAAACCTTTTCGATTCTGTCAAACCCAAGAATAATGATTTTTTTACGGAATTTGACTTTGCAGGTTGAAGTGCCAGCTTCTGGATCAGAAACGATCGAGTGCAGCGTTTGCCAGCATCCGTTCCTTGTTAGTGCCCATTGATCTGCAGAGTTTGTTTTTTTATATCCCCGTGTTAAAAGCCGAAGTGTGATCGTCCTTTACTCATAGTTTTGAAAGAGTATCATGGTCTTTATTGAGTGATACTTGTATTGTTCTCTATTTCATAATGCAGATTTATGTACAAAAAAGAAGTGCGGGGGGGGGGGGGGGGGGGTTACAGTAATGTCCTAAACTCGAACCGGGAAGTATAATGATCTATTCATAGGTGCTTAGGGTCATGAATCTAAATTGTTAAGAGTTCATTGTACAATGCATTTGTTTTTTAAGATTCTAGCACTTATCGGGTCTTAAGACATCTGAATCGGTCAGATTTGAAATGGAGTCTGAAATCTTTGGTAATGGTTTATATTTTATATATCTCTCTCTTCACGGATCCAACGACAAAGTGGGAATGGAATGATTTATATTTTATACACCTATGTTTGATGTCACTTAAACTGACAATTATGTTGTCAAAAACCTAATTTGATATGCTTCAATATAGTTGAGCTGCAGAGCTAGTATTAGGAGTTCGGGATACTAAATTTCCTTCTTCTTTATCATGGAGTTGTCAATCTGTTTTGTTAAAGAATCAAAGTTATTGTACTTAATTTTCTAATACAAATATATGGTCTGCTGAAAAGCTACTAGATTTGTTCAAATGTAACTCCGCCCTTGACTTAGCTCTCACTAATGATATTCCCTTCTTGTTCTCTGTTTAGATCTGCTTCAATTAGTTGAGCAACATTTTTCTAATTATGGTCTTTACTTTAAAAAAATATTAAGTTCCCCTCAACCTTTACCTGAATGAACACTAGATTAGTGGCATAATCTTTTTTTTTCCTACTGCCATCCTATATATTTTTAGATGGCCAACAAATGCGTCCCAAAATTTCTAATTTCTTGATCAACGTAATTTAAGGAGACTTGTGCAAAAGATGTATTATTTTGTATAAATAAAGTTGATCATGCCTTCTAAATTCTATTTTAGACTGCAAATCACTTGGATGTCACCTTTGATTTTCTGATAGAGTTCTTTAATTTTATGTGTGTTGCATCGGTAAAGTTGATGTAAATATAAAGTGTAGATTTGGAGTATCTCGGTCAATTTTATGGGACATTTTACCAGATCAAATATCAAATAATTTTTTTCACTAAGGGTTCGAGGGTATGGGTGAAAAGATAGAATTTTTTAAGGTTGAAATTATTTTGTAAAGACAAACTTAAATTTTTTTTTGGAGGATGGATGGGGGAATCGAGGGTAGGGATGAAAAATGAAATTTTGAAGTTGAAAATATTTTTTAAGAACAAACTCAATTTTTTTTTTAGGATGGGGAAAGGGGTATCAGGGTGAAAAAAATAAAATTTTAAAGTTGAAAATATTTTTGGGTGACGGGGGTGGCGGGGGAGGGTGAGGGTAAAGGTAAAAAATATAAGATTTTAAAAATAAACTTAATTATGATAAATTAGAGATAAAATAATTTATTTATTTTTTTATTTTTTTGGGATGAGGGAGGGGGAGGGGGGTTTAAGGGTAGGGAATAAAAAAATTAATTTTTTGAACAAACAAGAATTGTAATTTGAAGTTGGAAGAGAGTTTTGAAAAATGTTTTCCTTAAGTTTCGAAGGAAAGTCATTTTCCTTAAATTTGAGAAAAATTGAATTGATTTGAAAGATATTTTTCAAAACAAAGTACCATAGAAATGGACAAACATGCTTTTTCAGTTGTTCCTTTTATAACCATTCTGAGTGAAGACAAAAAAAAAAGGATTACTATATAAAAAAAAAGTGAGATTATAAAAGTTGTATATGAGTACATGTAAAAAGAAAAGATTTTTATGAAATATATATATTCTTACCTCTTATGCTTCAATAACTTTTATTATATAAAGGAGCAGTATACTTCATTTGTTAAGGAGGACCCCAGTATTTCCATTATTAAAAACCTACAACTGTTCTTCGATATTTGCTTTATGCTACTCCTATTTTCAAAGGGTTTTAAGTATTAAGGTTTTCTATGGATTTTTAAGTTTGATACTCGTATATCAAATAGTATATCTACGGTATAACACATTTAGTAATCGCGTATGTAGGTGTGAAGTATAAGACGATTAAAGAAAAAATTAGCAATATCAATTCTTTATGCACTTAAACTAGACAATGTTAATGGTTGAAATTAGGGGTGTACAAAATTGAATAAAATCACAAATTGAGTTAACTCGGAAAAAAATCTTGACTAGTGATTTGGTATTGGGAAATAAAATTCGACTATATTTGGGTAGGTTTGGTTTTAACTAAAAAAAATCTAACCCGAGACCAAACCAACCCGACATTATATATGTTATTTTAAAATTTATTTTATACATAAAAATATTTACTTTGATATAATATTTCTTATGCTATTTCATGGTTGTGTAAATTAGGTAATAGCATATTATGTAGTCATATTCTCAAGTTATGGCACAAGATTTTGATTTTCATTATATAACATATAATATATCAACTTATAGCATTTCTTTTAATTAAAAATATTGTAAATATTTATTCAGTTAAATTAGGAAGAAAAAAAGAATTTAAAAGTGAGTAATTAAAATTGGATAATCCGTGAATGTAGTTACTGTTTTTAAGTGATAACCAAATGTGCACCTTTTAAGGGAATTTAAAATATATTAATTATAGATATGCTCCTTAATTATCTCAATCAGTTTTTAATGGTAATTTTTATTGATTTTTTATCCTAAAAAAATTCTATTCTGTTATCTATCTTTCCATAAACGTGTTTCATTTTTTTCCCCAGAAATTGGACTATATTCATATATTCAAATTCTGTCATATTGTATCGTTTTTTTTTTTGAAAAAACAATTAAAATTGAAGGTTGAAAAGGTTTATATTTGATTTGATGGAGAAAATTGTGTCAATTTTAATTAAACATGGTGGCAAATGGAATTCATCAGGTTAGTTTTTTTTAATATTTTCGTAATGTTTTTTTCCCCTTGTTATATTGCATATGTTAAATTGATATAATTTTTTTTTGAAACATTAATTCAGTGTTTCTACTAATAAAAATTTCGTAATATTAAATGTATTTTCATGTGTAATTAAAACGAAGAATGATGGTAAATGTGATTACTAGTTAAAATTTAAAATTTTAAAGTTTTTGATAAATTTAGCAAATTTTTTGTTTTTGAAACATTAGAACAAATATCTGACATTTTGTATTAATAATGTATACATTTTGTATTCTAATGTATATAAATAGTGTATGAACAATATATACGAAAATCAATGTTTATAGTTGTACGTAGCTATTATTGATTTGTAATATATATATATAAATTCTATATAAAAAATGAATTAACTGTATATTATTTTTTATATTAAATTGGATAAATTGAGTATGAAATTGTATTTTAGATTGTATGTAGTATTTAGTTGTGTATTATGCAGTATGTATAAAAATTGTTTTGATTTTGTATTAATTTAAAATTCTGTTATTGTATATATAAGTGACTTGTATATAATTTTGTGTGATTTGTGTATTGATTTTTGTAGTAAACAATGTATTAATTGTGTATTAATTAAAATAGTGTATAAACAGTGTGGTAATTGTGTATTAAAATATGTATAAAGTGTGTATTATTTTTTGTACAAACTGTATGAAATGTGTGGTAAAAAGTGTATGATTTGTGTATTAATTTTGTATGAAGTGTGTATTATTTTTGTGAGAAGTGTATGAATTGGGTGGTAAACAGTGACTTGTATATAAATTGTGTATGAAATGTGTGTTAATTATGTACGAATATATTTTTAATTTTATTATGGGATGCACTGAATGTAATTTTAATGTTGTGAAACAGGGAAATACGTCGATGTGATGCCATCAGGTTGGACACAATAGGAAGACAAAAAACACATGCAGTAGATGCCATCAGATTGGACACAATAGGAAGACTTGTTCAAATTATCCTGTACAAAAACAATGATGTCGTAATGTTAAATCTGTGTTTTTGAGGCATTACATTGTTATAAAATGTTTTTTATTGAATAATATTACTATTCATACAAATGTCATACAGTATTCATACAGTTTTCATACATTATTCATACCAGTAATATACATAAATTTGTTTCTGTTTATATTTTGAAAAATATATTTTATAATTTGTCATAATTCATATATTTTTTCATACAGTATTCATACCTGTAATATAATTAATATCTGTTTCTGTTTGTATTTGAAAGTGTATAGTATTCATGCAAAACAAATTTATGGAATAATTTAACATTACTATGTACTATATATCAAATTTTAATATGACATTCATAATTCATATGATTTTCATACATGATTCATACAGTTTCATATATGTTAAATTGATACACATTTAGTAATAATCAGTAATAATTTATATAAAACCATCAGTAGTCATAATAAAAATACAAACAGAAACAAATTGTATGTATATACTGGTATGAATGATGTATGCAAGATGGTGATACACATTTATTAATGTATAATTGTATGATATAATTCATACATTTTTCATACAGTATTCATACCAGTAATATAATTAATATATGTTTCTGTTTGTATTTTGAAAGTGTATAGTATTCAAGCAAAACAAATTTCAACATTACTATGTACTATATATCAAATTTTCATATGACATTCATAATTTATATGATTTTCATACATGATTCATACAGTGTTCATATATGTTAAATTGAGACACATTTAGTAATAATCTGTAATAATTTATATAAAACCATCAGAGTATTCATAATAAAAAAACTGGGAAAATACATAAATTGTTCATAAGTTAAAAAAAAAAAGTACTATGTGCCATGAAGATTTCTACTTCCTGATACGAAATTTTGGAGTAGGATAATTGGTGGGTGTCCATAACTTGTTTTTTATGAGTTCGAGGTCCACCCTTCTTGCTAGCAACTGTTCCTGTAACTTCACTTTCACTGATTGCACCTTCATCATTCTTTGATTTTCCATAATGCCAAAGTAATGTCGCATGTCTTTGACGATGATATGTTGAATCAATATCAATATGTGACATATCAAAAACACCATTGCTCATGTATTCGGCAAATAGAGATGTGTATAAACCACAATCACTGTAATCAAATTGAAAAAAAAAATTAATAATGAATATATAGCAATTTCAATTTAAAATGAATAAAAAATAATGTAAGAAATATACATACTTTGAACTTTCTTCTTGTTGAGGAACATGTGTAACATTCTTGATGCTTAGAGGTTCAGAGTGAGACTTCTGTTGATAATCAGGGAGATTATTCGCATACAAATCAAGCCTTTTGCCATAAAATCCTGTGCTCGTCAGAAATAAAGGAATCATGGTTGCAAGCTTATCAACGGCTTCTTTGACTTTTCTTGAATGAACAGATCCTCCCATCATAAATAAGTGTCTCAACAATTGACATTGGATTTTAATGTGATGCAAATTATAAAAAAATCCAAAAGGTGTTTCATCTAGGAATTGTTGAAACTTATCTTGACCTAAAAATGTCAACAAATCCGCAAACACATTCATGTTAATACATGAAGACAGATATGTTTGTGTCTTCTTCTCCTAAAAAAATTGTAAAAATTAAATACATTAATCATACACATATTCATACACATAGTATACGAAACATAATACATAATTCATATACATAGTATACAAAACATAATACAATATAATCATACACATTTCAAACAAACTTACAACATTCTTTCATACACAATATATTGAACACCAAAAAATACAACTCAAAATATAAAGTATAACTAATTATGGATATTACTAGTAAACAGTACCCAAAAACTTGATAAAAAAAATTCATACACATTTTATATATACAGTGAATCATACAGTGAGTCATACAAAATTCATACGGTGAATCATACACAATTCATACAGTTATCATACACAATTCATACAGTGAATCATATATAAAAAATACATTATTTATAAACAGAAATTTCATACATGGAATCATACACAATTCATACATTTATTTATTTTACACAAAAATTGTATTTTAACTATTATATACCCAAATAACAGAAAATAAAAATAACAGAACATAAAAAAAATTAAAAAATTAACTTTTACTAACCTTTGAACTTTTTTTGGGTTTAACTGTTTCATCTTCTTCTTGTAAATGTGAAGTATCGATTCCAAATGCTCTTGGTTTTTTGGATTTTGATTTTATCAATTCTTCCACAAAATCAGATTCAGACTCTGATGATTCCTCGATTTCTTTTCCTTTCCTTTTCATTCCTCTTTCTTTCGTTGTTTTCTCAGATTCATCTTCTTTTTTCTTTTCTTTCCCTTTTCTCTTCTTCTCATTTTCCTTTGGATGTTTGTTTGTTTTTTTTCCTGTTGTTGATTTCACTGATCTAGATTTAACTTTAACAGATGAAGGTTGAGATTGTGTTTGTGATAAAATTTTGAAAGATGGAGCATGGAAATCGTCTGAACTTGCTTCTTCATTCAATCTTCTACTTTTTCTCGGGGTTTCGTTGCCTCTTTTAGACATTGTGCGGTTTGTTTATTGCAAGATTTGAGTGCTAAAAATGAAAATTTGAATGCAACTATTTGAGAAATCTTGAAGAAGACTGTTAAGAGAGATGAAAATGGTGAAAAGTTAGTCGTGCGAAAATGGAGAAAAGTTTAGGCGTGCGAAAATGGTGAAAAGTTTTGATAGGTGTGCAGATGTAATGATTTTGAAAAGTGACGGGGAAGAACAAAAATTTGGGGAATATAATTTTTTTTTAAGATAACGTTTTACAGTTTTTTAAACATAAAACTGTAATTGTTTTAGATTTTGATAAAATCCCTATAATTTTGTAGTTATCTTAAAAAAGGTAACTAAATAATATTTAATTTAAATTACTTTAATTAAGAGTTTTGTTTAAAAAAGGTAACTTAAAATAATAAGTGTAATTAACTACATTGATTTAAATATGGTAATTGAATTATTTAAATAAGTTAATTATTATTTTTAAAAATTAATGAGATTAATATATTATTTCTTGATATGCTATAACTTGATAATAATATGCTATAAGTAGTTTATTATTAAAAAGTTTGTTTATAACTTGATATTTAACATCTTAAATGTGTGTGTAGTGTTATTTTTATTTCATGGTTTTATCTTTTAATATATTTTTTCAAGTTTAAAACTTAGAATTCGGAATGGTCCAATAAAAATTATAGTTCATAGATGTTGATAATTATAATAAAACTTAAATCAAAATCAAATTAATACTAATGCAAAAGAAAATTAATTCAACACTAAGAATGACAATAATATTGAATATTTGTTCTTTAGTTTTTACATTGGTTTAGATAATTAAAATACATAATCTAATTTTAATTTTCGTTAAATATTTTGTAATGTAACTAATACTTATTAAACTTATTTTTGCATGATTTATCTCATATTTTGTGTTAATTTTTTTTAATAAACACCTTAGATAATTGTATTTTGGTTGGACTAAAGAAATATTTGAAGCACAAGTTAATTATATGTTTGTATGCAGACTTTCCGAAAAAATCCAAAAATCTGAAAAAGTTCGAGGTTTATTATTTGGTTTGATTTATAAATTTAAAAATTCGACACAATGATTTGGTTTGATATTTGAAAAATTCAAATCAACCCGAGGTTGAAAAATCCAAAAAAATATGAATTTTATTAGTTTGATCTGATTTATAAATTTTAATTTTTTATACAAATAATTTAATTTAATATTGAAAAATCCGAACCAATCCAATCACATACGCCTTAGTTGAAACAAATAAAATAGTGAGAATCGAAGATAATTAAAGATTAATTGTTACTCAATTTTATTTTATTATTTTTTTAATTTATAAGACTTTTCTGATCTACTAATTTGAACATAGTATACTATAATAAATAATACATTCCAGGCAAATATCGACTTTGCAGCCAAGCTGGTTGCCTCAATTCACAATCTATTACTGCTTTATAATATTTGGATTCCTCTTGTTTTTTTTTACTTTATCATTTTTTATTTTTTATTTCGTGTTTGTTGTCCATTAAAATTTTATTATTTGAAATTCATGTTATGTAGGTCTCATTTAGAGAAAAGTATTTGCTATGAAGAATTCTTTTATATTCAAGGTTTAAATTTAAAATTTTTGATTAAAAAAGAAATAATTTTATTTACTGTTTCACGCCTATTGAATTTTTTCTGAAAGTATCAATCTTGTGTTAGTTGTGGTACATTAAGCTTGACCATCTCCAACCCACACCAAATCCAAATTTTACACCCAATTCTTAATTTGGTGTAAAGTTTGATATTTTTGAGGTGTTATACCAAATTTGGTGTAACACTATTTATCACACCGAATCATTTTTGAATATTTTAATATTATTTTTATTATATAAACTTTTAATTAAACACTATATAAATGATACGTTTTAATTAAATCTCTTGTATATTTAATTATTTTTTATGTAATATTTTTATAATATTAATTTTAAATATAAAATTTAGCATTTTTACAAATTAATTTTTTTATATATGACCTTTTTAAAAAAAATTATGTCAATTCTACTAAAAATTATAATTAGATATAAAAGAAAATAATATGTTTTATATATGGCAAATGTTTTAGAAGATTTACAGAAAATATAAATGAAATAAAAAATAATATAATAATAAAGAGAGAAAAAATATTTCTTTTTGGTGTAAAATTTGATACAGTAAATTAGAGTTGATTACACCAAAAATAGTGTTAGATCAAAGATGCTCATATTTGATAGTGATAATTATATAGAATGTCAAACTAATAATATAAAATAAATATAGTAGCTACCCTTTGATTTATCTGTGTTTCATAGCAAACTGTTTGTTAGTCCCTCTCTCCCTCATATTCTCGCTTGTCACTCTCCCTTTCTCGCTTGCTATCTGTAGCTCGTCTCTCTCGTTTTATACAAAAGAATTATATAAATTGTGTTTTTTAATTGTATAAAGGTTGAGAAAATTATATTAACGCATGCAAATACACATATCTTCATCTTATACACTTATAATTATAGAAAACAAATATTTCTCTGTCCAAGTTTCTTTTGCCTTTCTCGTTTTATACAAATTCAACTTGTATATAATTTCTCTCTTTCTCGTTTTATACAATTCGATTTATTTGTATATTCCTTGCACAAGTCTCTTTTTGCCTTTCTCTCTTTCTCTTTTTATACAAATTCAAAATGTGTATAATTTTTCTATCTCGTTTTATACAATTCAATTCTATCTTTCTGGCTTTCTCATTTTATACAATTCAAATTGTATATAATTTCTCTCTTTCTCGTTTTATACAATTCGTTTTATATAATTCGCTTCAATTGTATATATATATAGCGAATTATACATATATAGATTTGCTATTGCAATTATGCAAACTTTGTTATATTATACAAAGATAAATTTTATAGTTACTATTTGTGAAAGTTGTCCTATTTGATATCCATCGATAAAACACTATAGAAAAAGGTCAATATGCCACCAAAATTGGTGAATAGACATGCTTATTCTGGTATTTCTTTTATACTATAATTGTGAGTGAAGAAAAATTTAAAGATGATCTCTAAAATAAAAAGTGATATTACAAAAAGTTACATAAAATATATATTCTAACCTTTTAGGCTTTGACACCTTCATTATATGCTTTATTAGTGTAGGAGGACCCCAATTTCTCCATTTAATAGAAAACCTATAAGTATGCTCTTGGAAGATGGGACAATAATATGCTAACATCATTATAAAGTTTCCTCCACTCCCACTCAAGAGAGCTCACCACTATTATCTTGTCTTCTACTTATAATTTGTTCAATTTTAATGTTATATTTGTTATTTTTGATAAATTAAAAAAAAGATAATATTTATCATTTATTATATTATTAATTTATTTAAAAGTCAATTTTTTGAAATTACATCAATTAGTAGAGGTAAAATGATAAATTTTTATATCAAATATTATTTTCTTTATAGGTGTGTCAAATAAAAAATAAAAAAATAAATAAGGATAAAGGACGCATTTCGCATCTCTAAGATTTATTAGTTGCCTATATTTGTTTTACATTATTCTATCTATCTCAATTGTTATCATTTATTTTTTATTTAGTCGATTCGATTCTAAAAAGAATGACATATTTTTATATTAAATAACAATTTAATTTTAAAATATCTATTTTACTCTTAGTAAAATAATTTATAGTTGACCTCAATTTTAAAAATCTTTTTTTTTTAAATTTTTTTATATCAAGTTAAATTACCTCACATGAAATAGTAATCAGGAAATACTATTTTCAAAGGTGTTCTTATCACTCATTTTCACTTTTAAGCCAAGCAAGCATAAGTATCTGCGAATCTGACCAAAAATTTGTTACTAATTCTTCTCTTGTTAATTATCTCAATATACCATTTTTTTACTAGCAATCAAGATAAGTTATGATGAAATTAATTATGATAAGATTAATTGTGATGAAATTAATTATTTTGATATTATTTCTTGGTGAATGTCTTATTTATTGAATAAAAATTGATATGTATTATAACTAGGACAATTCAAAATTAAATTGAAAGTAAACATAACTCGAATAAAATTATTAATTATTGATAATGACTTATTGGTTTATTGATTTTGACAATGTTTTTTTGTGTATGTGTCAAATTTTAATAATAAAGCGATAACAAACTGATAATCATCAATAACCAATAAATTAAAAGTAAATTTTAGGTTTAGCAAACATAAAAATCATATTTGTATGTTATATACATATTAATAGCCATAACAAACTTTATGTTTGTTATGGCTATTAATATGTATATTTTAAATATACATACATAAAAAAATGCATGTATTTGAGTATATTTATATATTTCGGTATACAAATAAATCCTACATTTGTATATTTTGGTATACAAATGGGTCCTGCAGTTGTATATTTTAATATACAAATGAGTTCAACATTTGTACATTTCGATCTATTTATATATATTGGTATACAAATGTGTTCTACATTTGTATATTTTAATATACAAATGGATCCTATATTTGTATATTTCGATTTACAAATAAGATGACAAAAAACATAAAATATTTGCTGTAAATTACATATAAAAGAAACTATGACTATATCATTTAATTAAAATTAATAATTTACTATTTCATATCATTATTTCATAAATTAATATATTAATAATTTTATAACATTTTAGCACATTTATTATTTCATACCTTTTTTCATAAACCAATAGTCATTAAGTCAAACTAATAAACGTGTGTTGATATGGATAACAGAGGTAATAAAATGTTATCTTCCATATTGTAATTAACTTGTTAAAGAACTTTGTTCTACCGATTATCAAGAAAACAGCTACATGTATTTCCATATTGTTTTTTTTCCTTCCATTCATTTTAGTTATATTAATTTATTATGGTACTAAAAATAACTAGTTTAAAATATAATAAATTTATATTTATTTTTTACTTTTATTCCTACTCAATAAATATGAGGAGAGATCAATATTTTAATAGTAGTATTGAATTAAAATTAAAGAGTAAAACAAATTAATACTTAATAATAAAGATATATTAGATATAAAATAATGTTATGTTTTAATTTTACAAATTAAGAAAGTACACATAAATGTATATTTTTAATTAATGAAAATATAAAAATAGAAGGTGGGAGTATTGTTTTGATTCAATTTGTCGTTAGAGTGGAATATGAAGAAAAAAAGAAAAAAGAAAAAGAAAGATAGAAAGAAGGTTAACAGGGCTAGCCATAAAACATCAAAATTTAATTTATCGATTATCGAATTACTACTAAAATTTAAAAATATAATATTAATATTTACTTTTAACTATCAATTACTGAATTATTGAATTTAAAATTCAAAAATATCAAACTACCACTCATATGTGTCAATGACTTAGTAGCACAAGAACACGATAAAAGTAAATTGTGAGATGGTTTATAGTAAAAAAAAATTCATGGACCATTGTTAGTGTTGCACTTGTTTGAAACGTGATTGAATTAGAATATTGAATATTGGGGTACTATTTTTTTTTAATTATTACTATTATTGGATTACTATATTGAGAGTAACTTTTTTTTTTTTTTTTAAAAAAAAGAAACTTACTTTATTCTCTTGTAGTCTCTATAAATTGCAGAGAAGGAGAAAACCAACATTTTCCTAGAAGGGATTGTTTCTTGTCAACAAACATATCTAACACCAGATCATCTAAAAGTGAATTATATTCCATAAAAGTAATATAGTATTAAAAATATATTATATTATATTTTGATGAAAAAAATATTACATTATGCATTGAAAACAAATTATGCATGTATATAAGTATATTACACTATGCATAAAAGTTAATGCATGCATTATCGAGTGTCTTAAAAGGGTAAATCATATAAATGTGCAATATTTAAAAAATATTTATCATTTATGTCAATAAAAATTTTCTAACTAAATATAACAATTTTTAAGAATTAAAAAGTTATAAGGTTTATCTTTTTCGCTTCTTTTTATGCCTGATTTCTCTTCCTCCTCTTTTTTTTTTCTTCTTCGTCGTTTCTTACTGTGTCATCTTTCTGATTTTTACTTTATTCTTCTTCTTCTTTTTCTAATTTTTGTTTAAATAATATTTTTAAATCAGTTTTTTTTACCATATTTCACTAATTTATTAAAAAACATAACGAGAAAAGTAATAGAAAATCGAAAAATTCTCAAATCGAAATTTCAAATCTTTAAAATTATAGAAACTAGTGTTCACCATTGATGGTCATTAAAAAGATTCAAATTTTGAATTCATTATTATAATTTTACAAATTTGTAATTAGTTTGGATAGGTTGTTTCTACAAATAATTGAAAATGTCATTTGGAGTTTATATCCAATTTTAAGAGGATTTCGTTAAAGTTTATAATTGATTTTGGAGAAATATTAGATTGAAACTCGAAAAAGGTGAAGTTTATGGAACGGTATTGCGATGTATTAAAGTTGTATTAGGTATGTTTCATAATTGTATTAATATTGTATTAAAATCACGAACAACGCATTTTTTATACATATTACAAACTTCACTCATTTTTTTTAGTGATATCAACAAAAATAATTTAAGTAACACACTTGTAATACATTTATAACATATGCACAATATATTTGTAATCATATTGCAAGCATCACTCATGTTCTTAGTTATACAAACTAAAATAATTTATAAGACACATATGTTACATATATTATTTATGAATAATACAAATTTAATTCAGTCTATTGTCTTGTCTTTCTTTAGTTACGTTTTTCATTTATTGTTAATTTTCTCTTCTAATTCAACTTTAATATGTGTGTAATAAATTTTTATTCATGTTTAATTCATTATTGACAATTTATTATGTTTTTTCATTTGTTACAATTATATTACTTATCTAATTATTATTGATACAAGTTTTATTCAATTTACGAATCATTGACTGTTTTTTTGTTTGCGACTAGTTTAGATAGGTTGTTCCTACAAATAGTTGAAAATATCGTTTGGAGCTTATATCTCAATTTCAAGAGGGTTTGGTTAACTTTAGAATTGATTTTAGGAAAATATTGGATTGAAGCTCGAAAATAATGAAGTTTAATTTGTATTAAAGTTGTATTAGATAAGTTTCATAATTGTATTAAAATCATGAACAATACATCCTACGTTTAATTTAGGGATAATGCACAAGTACCCCCTCAACCTATGCCCGAAATCCCAGAGACACACTTATACTATACTAAGGTCTTATTACCCCCCTGAACTTATTTTATAAGTAATTTTCTACCCCTTTTTAGCCTACGTGGCACTGGTTTTAAAAAAAAGTCAACCAGCGTTGGGCCCAAAAGATAGTGCCACGTAGGCCGAATAGGGGTAAAAAATTATTAATAAAATAAGTTCAGGGGGGTAATAGGACCTTAGTATAGTATAAGTGTGTCTCTGGGATTTCGGGCATAGGTTGAGAGGGTACTTGGGCATTATCCCTTTAATTTATAATACATATTGCAAACTTCACTCCCTTTTTAATAATATCAACTAAGATAATTTAGGTAAGACACTTATAATATATTTATGTAACATGCACAATACAATTTTAATACATATTGCAAACATCACTCACATTTTAGTGATACAGACCAAAAATAACTTATAAGACACATATAATATCATGAATAATACATTTATAATACGTATTGCACATTTTCCTCTTTTTTACGGCTACCAACAAGGATAATTTAGGTAACACACTAATAATACATTTATAAGATATGCACAATACATTTTTAATAAATAATGCAATCATCGCTCATTTTCTTAGAAATAAAAGCAAAAAAAGTAATTTATAAGATACATATAATATAAGTTTTATTCATAAATAATATGAGTTTAATTCAATTTATAGATTGTTGTCTTGTCTTTGTTAGTTACGTTTTTCATTTATTCATAATTCTCTCTTCTAATTCAACTTTAATATTGTGTAATACAATTTAAAGCAATTAAATTTATTTGCAATTTTTTGATTTATTCGTTATTATTGAATTACTTATTTAATTCATTTTAATACAACTTTAATATGTGTGTAATACATTTTAATTCAACTTTGATATGTGTGTAATATATTTTTAATTCAAGTTGAATTTATTTTGTAATTTGTTATGTCTCTTTATTTTTACGATTAAATTATTTAATGAATTAATTAATTATTGATATAAAATATATTCATTATACTATCATTGACTACTCTATAAAAAAAATTAGAGAAAGAAACAAAAGAAAAAACAACTAAATGAGAGAGATAGAACAAAAAAAAAAAGTTAGAGCGAAAGAACAACAAAAAGAAAAGAGCAAGAGAAAGAGAATAAAATTTAAAAACCGAGAGAAAAAAAAGGAAAAGAGGCGAGAGAGAAAATCTAACAAAATATACAATATACTTTTATATTGCTATAAATGGTAATAATTAAAGAGTATATCTAAAATAAGTAATTATTTTTTAAAAGGGATCCACTCAAGTAATTAATCGGTCTTTTAAAATGTATTCGACTTCATTTTGTAAAAAAAATGCACTATATATTAAAACTGATTATACATGAAATATAGATGTATTAAAATTATATAACTATCAATAGTAAGTATTTTTTAAATATGATATATTTAGGTAAGTTTTTCACATGGTATTTAGTTTATATTTTAGAAATTCACATAACATGTTATAAGATCGTATAAATATTATTTTATGCTGAATAGAAAGAAATAATTAATATATGAATAACTAAAACCTCCATTAGTAATATCTACATAAAATAATACTTAAACTTCTTGATAACTAATTCATATGTTACTAAACCAACTACCAAACGATTCCTCAGAGTTGTTTGATAGTTGATTTGGAGGTAGTCAATATTAAATTCTACACAAGTAATACAAGGTTTGACAAGTTAGAAGATAAATTACTCAGGTATAAAATTAATATCATATTTAGTTTGTAATTTAAAAAGTTTGGATAACATATGATAGGTGTTAGTGAAAAAACTTACAAGATAATAAAATTGCAAGATTACAATTGAAAATAAAATGAAGAAAGTAATCTCTTCAGGCTGAGGCGCGGATATCTCGCTCTCTTTAAGGAGATTCAAGCCCACTGCAGCAAATGTTTTCACCGGTCCAGCAGTAGTCCTCTTTGACTTGTCCCCTCCAGGATACAACAGCCTTTACAAAGTATAACTCAACAACTCTGGACAAGAGTTGAGTCCAAAGCTCCACAAAAAAAGAACACCTCCCTTCAACTAATAAGAACTCTCTTTAGACTAACTCTTTCACTCTTTCTTTCTCTTATGAATTGTATGTCTCTAAAACCAAATGAAGACTACCACTATTTATACTACAAGAAGTCTTCCTAGCAATGAATAGGAAGATAATGGAGGTAGTAAATAGTGAAGATAATGACCTTAGGAGTTACATAGGTTACAATGGGAGTTACATAGGTTACATAAGTTACAATGGGAGTTACATATGTTACAAAGGGAGTTACATATGTTACATAGGTTACAAAGGGAGTAATGGAGGAATTAAGAATGAAATACATTGATGGATAACCAATGCTAATGGATGATGTAGAAGTCATCCATTCTTATAACTCCAAAATAAAGCAATTTAATAGGTTAAATATTAATATTAAAATGCTAATAACCTAACAATCCCCCACTCATTTTAATATTTAGATAAGAGAGTATATCAGCTGAAGGAAGACTACTATGCATAATGAAGGTGTGCTCTGCATTGAACCTCCACTTAGTGAAACAATAACTTTTACTCCAGAGTCGTAGTGGTCTCAGACTTGAACTATGACTGCTTAAGGGAAATAAAATATCACTGCTCACACATAATAATCAAGGTGTTGACATGAGCTTTAACAGCCAGCACGTTATGGCCATGTGCTATCCCGGTTTCATGAGTGCATTTGAGAATAAGCCCCATTCTCATAGGAAGCGACCTACTTCCACACATCACATAGGTGAAATCTGTCGAGAGTGCTCCTGTAAGATTAACACTACACCCATACGGGCTACAGATATTCATTAAGAGTTTTATCAACTCAACCTTCACAAACTACAGGAAATAATGCACTCACATCATAGGGAGGGAAAAAAAATAGTGCATTTTTCACAACAAGTCATCATATGATTAGTTTTTCCCTTTGAACCTGGTTATAGGATCTCTAGTCCCCAGGTTGGGTTTCCTCATATATGACTCAAGAATTTGTAGGCTTCAATCCCATCCCCCTCGATGTGCTCCAAACCTTTTCTCTTGTTAAGGCCTTTGTAAGAGGATCGACAAGATTATCACAAGATTTGACATAATCAACATTAATGGTACCATTTTTCAGATACGATCTTACATTACTGTGTTTCCTCCTTATAGGTCTGGATTTACCGTTGTAATAACGGTTTTGAACTCTATCAATTGCAGCGGTGCTATCACAATGAATTAAAATAGGAGGATTGGTTTTTCAAAATAAGGAATTTGAAACAATAAATCTCTTAACCAACTCGCTTCCTCACTAGCTGAAGCTAAAACAATTAGTTCAGCCTCCATGGTAGAGTTGACAATTATAGTTTGCTTTTTTGATCTCCAACAAACATCACCACCACCTAAAGTAAAGACATAACCAGTTGTAGAACAGGAATCACCTGACAAAGTATTGCAATCCGCATCACAAAAGCCTTCAAGTACAGCAGGATATTTTTTATAGAACAAACCACAATTTTTCGTTCCAATTAAATATCTCATAACTCTTGTTATAGCATGCCAATGTTCATTACCTGACTTGCTTGTAAACCTGCCAAGTACTCCTACTGCATATGCAATATCAGGCCTAGTGCAATCAGTCACATATCTCAAACTTCCGATTATACTAGCATATTCCTTTTGATTTATTACATCATTTTCACTTTCAACAGGAAATAAGTGAACAACTGAATCAAAAGGAGTAGCAACATGCTTGCAATCATGAAAGTTATATTTTTTCAAAATTTTCTCAACATAATGTGACTGGTCAAGGAAAATCCCCTCACATGTTCTTGTTATTTTTATTCTAAGAATAAAATTTGCCTCACCAAGATCTTTCATATCAAAATGACTTCTAAGAACATTTTTAGCTTCATCAATAACATTCATGTTAGAGCCAAAGATCAACAAGTCATCAACATATAGGCAAATGATCACATGTGAATTATTCCAAGACTTATGATATATGCACTTATCACACTCATTTGTCTTAAAACCATTTCCAATCATGCAGGAATCAAACTTTTCATGCCATTGCTTTGGTGCCTGTTTTAAGCCATATAGGGATTTAGTAAGTTTACATACTTTGCTTTCTTGTCCTGCTTCAACAAAACACTCGGGTTGGTCCATATAAATTTTTTCATTTAGGTCTCCATTTAGAAAAGCAGTTTTTACATCCATTTGATGAAGTTGCAAATCAAAAATTGCAGCCATAGCAACTAAAAGTCTAATGGTTGTAATTCTCGTTACCGGAGAATAAGTATCAAAAAATTCTAGGCCTTCTAGTTGTTTAAAACCTTTTGCAACTAGCCTAGCTTTGTATTTATCAATAGATCCATCCGGTTTCAATTTTTTCCGTAAGATCCATTTACAACCAATTGTTTTACAACCCGGTGGTAAATCAACTAACTTCCAAGTTTTATTAGAAATTAGAGATTCCATTTCATCATTTACAGCCTCTTTCCAAAAAATAGAATCATGTGAAGATAATGCTTCTTTCAAAGTTAGAGGGTCATTTTCAACATTAAACACATAAAAATCAGGACCAAAATCTTTTTCTACTCTAGCTCTTTTACTTCTTTGTAACTCAAAATCAACAACTTCTTTATTTTTCAAAGTTGAAGTAGAAGAACTAGGTAGTGACAAAATATTTTGTTCAATCCTTTGACCCCCACTATTTTTAGTATCAAAAGGAAATTTATTTTCATGAAAAATAGCATCAGATTCTACTACAATATTATCTTCAAGATTAAAAAATCTATAGGCTGTACTATTTGAAGCATAACCAAGAAAAGCACAAGTAGTAACTTTCTTACCCAACTTTGTAATCTTGGGATCCATTAGCCTCACAAAGGCTAGACAACCCCAAACTCTTAGATATCCCAAACTTGGCTTGTAACCTTTCCACAATTCAAAAGGTGTCAATTTAGACTTTTTATGAGGCACACAATTCAACACATAACAAGCAGTTAAGATAGCTTCACCCCAAAAATTTAAAGGTGCATGTGACTCAATTAGCATGACATTAGTCAATTCAACTAAAGTTCTATTTTTCCTTTCTGCTACTCCATTAGATGAAGGAGAGTAAGGAGGAGTAGTTTCATGAATTATTCCCAATGATCTAACAAAAGAATTAAACTCATTTGATTCATATTCACGGCCTCTATCACTTCTAATTCTTTTTATTTTTCTTCCAAACTGATTTTCAACCTCATTGAGATAAGTTTTGAAATTTTCAAAAGCATCACTTTTATTATTCATCAATTAAACATATGTAAACTTAGAAAAATCATCAATGAAAGTGATAAAATATTACCTCCACGAGTTAGAATTCCACCAAGTTCACAAATATCAGTATGAACTAATTCTAACAAATCAGTTTTTCTTTCAACTTGAAAATGAGGCCTTTTAGTGATCTTGGCTTTACTACAAGCCTCACATTTTTCAAAATTCTTTTTAACCATTGGGATTAATCCTAAACTACTCATAATTCCAACATAACGATCATTAATATGACACAAACGAGCATGCCAAAAATTAGTAGAAGAAAGCATATAAATAGAAGTAGAAGTTTTATTCATTTCAACATTCAACTTAAACATCCCATCACATGCATACCCCTTCCCCACAAAAATACATTTCTTCACTATTACATATTGATCAGATTGAATAATTTGTTTAAAGCCTGCTTTATTAAGAAGAAAACTAGACATCAAATTTTTTCTCATAGAAGGAGTATAAAGTACATCTTTCAATGTTAATATCCTTCAAGAAGTAAAACACAATTCAACATCTCCCTTCCCAAGCACTTGAGTAGTGTGGGCATCACCAAGCATGATAGTTTTGGGCTCCTCAAAATGAGTATATTTTTTAAACTAGTCTTTGTCATAACAGACATGACGGTTTGCACCAGAATTAACCCACCATCCATCAACATTCTCAACCATGTTTATGTCAGTAATCACCGCCACAAAAGGTTCTTCGGTAACGTTTGCCTGAGGGTTAGGACCACGTTTCCGGAATCTGCAAAATCGAGCAATATGCTCACTCTTGCCACAAACAAAGCATGGCCCCTTTTCTTGAACTTGTTGATTTTGTGCTTGGTGATTTTCACCATTATTTTTCTTGGGAGGTCTACCATTATTTTTCTTGAATTTTTTCTTCTTAGGCTTTAAAGAAGTATTTTTGTGAGTTTCAGGAGTAGCATTATTCGAAGTAATTAAATTTACTTTCGATGTGATGTTGTTCTCTTCTGTTTGTAAAAGTGCATCTTGGCCTCTTGCTTCTTCTTCCATGCGGATTTTCATTATCAAGCTTTCAAAAGAGGTTTCCTTTTGTTTGTGACGCATAGTTTTTTGAAATTCCTTCCAAGAAGGTGGAAGTTTATCCACTATACCACAAACAATAAGGTTATTTCCAATTTTAACCTCTTCGGACCTAAGCTCTCCGACAATCATGATGAAGTCTTGAGCTTGATCTACCACTGATTTGTTGTCCACCATTTGGAAACGAAAAAATCTACTAGCTGCATATTTTTTCGCTCCAGCCTCTTCGGTATCATACTTACTCTGCAATGCCTTCCAAATTTTCTTTGCACTAGAGTAAGTTCTATCATAATTATCATAAAAATTATCAGATAGACAATTAAGAAGATAATACCGACACTTATAGGAATCACCATCGTACTTTTCCACTTTCTCTAGATGAGAAATAGTTTCATCATCATTCATAGTGGTGATGTCTTCTTTATTTGGATTCTTCTCGGTTAAAACGTAAGAAACATTAAGAAGACTTAAGTAGAAAAGTACTTTACCCTTCCATCTTTTGAAATGGTTACCATTGAACCGAAATGGCTTGTTAAGATCTCCCATCTTGACATCCGCGGTTTTTTCAATTGTAGCCATGTTGAATCTCCTTAAAATTGTTAGTGAAAAAACTTACAAGATAATAAAATTGCAAGATTACAATTGAAAATAAAATGAAGAAAGTAATCTCTTCAGGCTGAGGCGCGGATATCTCGCTCTCTTTAAGGAGATTCAAGCCCACTGCAGCAAATGTTTTCACCGGTCCAGCAGTAGTCCTCTTTGACTTGTCCCCTCCAGGATACAACAGCCTTTACAAAGTATAACTCAACAACTCTGGACAAGAGTTGAGTCCAAAACTCCACAAAAAAAAACACCTCCCTTCAACTAATAAGAACTCTCTTTAGACTAACTCTTTCACTCTTTGTTTTCTCTTATGAATTGTATATCTCTAAAACCAAATGAAGACTGCCACTATTTATACTACAAGAAGTCTTCCTAGCAATGAATAGGAAGATAATGGAGGTAGTAAATAGTGAAGATAATGGCCTTAGGAGTTACATAGGTTACAATGGGAGTTACATAGGTTACATAAGTTACAATGAGAGTTACATATGTTACAAAGGGAGTTACATATGTTACATAGGTTACAAAGGGAGTTACCAATGCTAATGGATGATGTAGAAGTCATCCATTCTTATAACTCCAAAATAAAGCAATTTAATAGGTTAAATATTAATATTAAAATGCTAATAACCTAACAATAGGAAAATCTAAAAATTAAATATTTCATGTAAAATAAAAAATGAAATAAGAAATTTGTGAATATTAAACTCCATACAAAATAATATACAAAAATTCTCTTATAATTAATCTAAATATAATATATAATTAATACCTCACATAACTTTTGACGAGCAACGAAACCTACCATTCTAAATAAACTTTTAAACTCACTAACTATCATCACTATACTGCTTGATGGACATTTACTTTACTAAACATCATTGATTAATGCAGATTGATAACACAAATATTAAAAACTCAATAAAAAATATAATTTTTCACGAAAATCACAATTTGTTCCTAAAATCATCACTAGTATCTAGTGATGTGTCATTATTGGAGCAACCTACCTCTTTTTCTTAATGTGGAAAAAGTGTTACAAGGTAGAGATGAATGTACACTCCTAGCCCCTAGGAAACTTGGTAGTACTATAATACCCCACTGGTCCATACATACATTCATTTGATTGGTTTTTGTCCAACCAAAACTTTTTTTGTCGTATTTGAAGAAACAAGATAGGATACAATAGGAGACCCACACAAAGGAACAAAATGAAGAAAAAGGAAAACTCCACCACACATGAAGAAAAAAACAATTACTATTTATAATATCAAATCACACCATGGTCTAAGGTTTCAAAGGCATTTCTTCTTCTTGTCTAGTACACCTTGTCTGTGTTTCCTCTCTTATATTGCTATCAATTATTCCCTCTTATCCCTGATTAATTTTTTGGTTGTTTTTAATTATTTGTTTATTTTGATAAAAAGAATAAAAATGAAAAAAGTCTTAAATATATTTGTACTTTGATCGATATTGTTATAATATATCAAATTTTTAAAATGATTTTTTATTTCTGCATCATTTAATAGTGTATTTTAAAGGTATTTATGTATTCACGTGAACATTATAAATATTGCATAATTACAAATAGTAATGTGTCCATGCTGACACATATAGACCTTTAAAATACACTATCAATAGTGCAAGAGGGTAAAAGATCCTCCATAAAATTTGGTATTGTAAAGACAATTTCAATTAAAGTTGAAATATTTTTCAGATTGTTTTTCCAAAGAAAAATAATTTTTTTTACCTATTATTACCTTCAATTAATCATTTATAAAAATGTAGAATTTCTTGAAACTCTTAAGTTTTTAAATTATTAACTTCACTATTAATAAGGGTAAAATGATACTCTTTATGTCTAATTATTTTCTTAATAGGTTTGTCAATTCAATAATGATCAAGTAAGAGACATATGTATTTACATGATACTTAAAATAAAAATTAAAATGAGTTTTAAATTTTTTCATATTAAAGTAAAGATATAAAAAATATATCAAAATGTATGTTAATCTTGTAATCTAAAGCACGTGAAAAAATAAAAGAAATAAAAATTATCAAAAAATATATTTATTTTTAAATAGAGTAAAAAACAATAAAATAAATA
Source organism: Solanum lycopersicum (assembly GCF_036512215.1). Classification (NCBI taxonomy): domain Eukaryota; kingdom Viridiplantae; phylum Streptophyta; class Magnoliopsida; order Solanales; family Solanaceae; genus Solanum; species Solanum lycopersicum. Next base: position 49,697,159 of record NC_090801.1, on the reverse strand, counting down.
ATTTAACTTCAAAATATTTATTTTATATTTAATGAAATTATTTATAGTCGTATTAACATCTATAACTTATTCTAAATCACAAATTTAACAATAGTTTTATTTTAAATCAATTGAGATGTAACTCACTACATGCACAAATGCCCTTTGTAATAGAACAAACGAATGAAAGAAGAACAAAACACAAGGCCATCCCTATCAATGGGTAGCATTAATAATAAGGGCAGAAGAAATTGGCCACGTGATGTCACAACATAATGAAAGTGATGGGCAACAAAAAGAAGATTCTTACTGTTCATTGTCCAAACAAAGTCTCTCAACACAAACATTAAATTAATTAAAACTTAGCTTACAAGAACTAACCAATAGGGTTTTAGATGAATGAAGACAAAACACTACTACAGAAAAATAATCACTTTCTGTCTTCCAAATTTGATCAAAATGCCTAAATCACAAAAAAGATTAACATATTAGACATATTTCATTGTTGGAGATTCCTCAAAATGGGGCTGTTGATGTTCTATTGAGTGACTTCTTTTTTGGAAGTTGAGCACCAGCTGAAGAAGCTAAGCATAACTGACCACATGAAGAGACAAAAAAAATCAGTTTTTTTTATACTCCAGTAGACTTGGAACTCGATTAGATTGGATTAAAAAAAATAACTTTTAAGTCAAAAATAAAAAGTTAAACTGAAATGAAAATAAAAAGTAATGAGAGGTTTACTTTTAGTTTCTGACTTCTTTTAAGTCATTTTTACCTTGTCAAACACTTGGTAAAATAAATTATTTTTTATATTTATCAAAACATTTTCAAAAATAAAAAACCGACTTAAAGTACATTTGATCAATTAGAAAACCACTAAAAACAGCATGTTTTGGAAAAAGTAACCTGTTGCTGCTGCCTCTTGAGCCTGGCATTTTCTTCCATCAAATTAGCTATTTCCATCTCTAATTCATTCGTGTAAGCCTGCAAGTTACATGAAAAAAGGAAATCAGCAAAAAATTCATTAGTTTGTACAGCCCCATTATAGCACAATGTTTCGGTCTCAAACAAGTTCGGATCAATTATATGTATACACCCTTTTCTTAGGCCAAGAATTAATAATGTGACATGTCATGTTAAAAAAAATTAAATTGTTACAAGGATAATGAAGTGTAGCTTTGGAGTATCTGTTGTTCATCCTGTATTCCTAAAGAATAATGCATATTATAAGAAGAATATAAAAACTTTCCTGCTTTCGAGCGCGGGATCGAGCAGCAGACTCACGGTTCTTGATCATCCTCTTGTTTTTCAGTTCACTAGAATTATTATTATTATTATCTGATTCAGAATGTCTCTTTCTTCCTGGAGCTGGTGAAGCCAATGCGTCATTAGAAATATGTTTTTGTTGATTTTGTCTAATTGGGTTTAAGTTGCTAAAGAAATGAAATTCAGGGACAGAGTTCAATGTCAACATGGTAACAGGGGGAGGAGGAACAGGGGAACCATAAGCTCTTGTTACTGCTGCTGTGGAAGGGTCATTCGCAAAGGGTCTTGCCAATAAATCTTGCAAAACCATACCACTTGTATTTTGTGCATCTCTAGAACATGAAAGATTAATGTCTTTCCATACTTCTTCCATGGTTTTACTAGTTATACTCAGTATAGGATTTATTGGATGATTATAACTACAAGATGATGATGATGATGAAGAGTTAGTTGCAAGGTTTTGGTGGTTCTGGTGATGTTCTTCACTACTTGATGACCACATAGTGGAACACTCTTTAAGAGCAAAGAGGATACTGTTTGTATGTACTCTTAACTTGTTTTTATGTTGTACTACAACTACTAGTGAATATATATATATATTGATTGCTCCCTCCGTTTCAAAAAATATAATTTAGATTGATTTCAAATGGAGTTTAGAAAAGAAATAACATTTTTTAGTTTTGTGATTCTAAACTAAAGTTATATCAAATGTATCAAAATGTCCTTTAATTTTGTGATCTTAAAATATGCCAAGTAAAAAGTTTAAATTAAATTATTACCAAAAAAAGAAAAAAGATTAACTTTTTTGTTTAAGCTGACTAAAAAAAAATTAAGATTATTCTTTTTAAAACGAAAGAATGTATAAGATATCTTGTCAAATAAAGAGAGTGTGAACAGTGGAAATGTTTTAATTTGTGAATTGTCATGTCTAGATAGTACGATGAGCCACGCGGCCCAAGTTTGTGAGTCTTTAAGAGTGGACGCTCCATTTTCAACTGAACTTAGATTTACCAAGTTCAGTCAATAGATACGGTTTTTTCTTCTTTTTTTTTTTTGTTCTGTGTGTATGGTAACACAAGTTTTCTATTTTAGTACGATGCTAGGAAGGTGAGCAAATTTGTCCAATTATTGTCAAGAAAGATACAAAAATTGTTCATTATGCTTGAGATAGATTAAAATCATTCCTTAAATTATTAAATTAACGTTATTTTTGAATTTCATATTTAAATGTTTTGGTGTTTCTACTTATTCGACCTATTGTTTTCTTTAAAACGAAAAAATTTCGATTTAATAAGTGATAAAATGTCGAAAAACTTACTAAGAGACGTGTAAAAGAAAAAAAAGTCGTTAAAATGAGTTCACACGTTACAATGAATTCAGTTTAGTTCAAGGGGGTGTTGTGAGTATTTAATAGTTTAGGTATCAAAACTCTCAAAATAATAATGATAGTTTAATTTTTTTTTTAACGTTTTCACTCTTTTTTTGTAAACGTGTAGTAATCACTTGGAATTCATTACGGATATATTGAAAAATTTTATCATGGTAGAGGCCTATCCAACAAAAATTGGGTGAGGCTTTATCAACTTTTTGACATATGTATAAATGAGTCATTTATGTACTTTAAAAGTTACTACTAACGAGAGAGAGCAAGTGTATTTAGAGTAAATTTGAATGGACTTTTGACTTACAATTTATAAGTCAAGTTATAAGTACTTTTGGCTTGTTTTTGTTATTTTCTCTTTAAATAATATTTATAAGCATTTTTTAATTTTACTCAAATATTTTAAAACTGCTTAAAAACTATTTTGATTTAATAACACTTAAAATAAGTCAATTCAAACGGACATTTACACAATAAATTGAGTCGAACATATAAAAGATGCAAGAGTAAAACATGAATTTACTTCTTCTTCATTTTAATATTATATTGAATATATTACGTAGTCATATGTTGATTTGCCAAAATTATTTCGATATGTTATATTTTATACGTAATATAGTTTGTATTACTTTTCTACCTTTTTAAAAAAAAATATAAAATAGTACTTAAAATTTTGTGAAATACGTTTAATTTTTTTTATTTTATTTTTTGTTAATTTTTTTAAATAATGATTTATTTAAGTTAAAGATGGATAGATTTAGAGAGAAAATCAAGATCTGAAAAATTAATCGTTAATTCTTTTTCAATATTGCTGTAACTTTTCTCTAACATCAGCAAAAATATTTTTAAAAAATAAAAAAAAATTACAAATTCAGTTTGAACGTCAAAATATGTAATTTTGAATTACCATCCTTTGATTTTATAAAAATATTAGGAAAGAAGATTCAAAATTTAATTTTTCAATACAAGTTCAAAATGTGGATCCACAATCATTTTTATTTTATTATTATATATTTAGTGAAATGTATTATTCATAATGGGATTGGGATTAATTATAAAATTTATTTATTTTGTTCAGGTCTATAAAAATTCTTCAAACTAACATAAACTGTAATAATAATAATATATCCAATATAATCTCAAAATTAGCATAATATTAACAATTAAAATAAAAGGAGCAAATGCACATACAATTTCTCTTGCATTTTTGTATATTTGTTCTACTCGATTTATTGTGTAAATATATTTCCTCTCTTGTTAGTGATAACATTTTTTCTTTAAAGTAGATAAATGACCCACTTATCCATGTGTCAAAAAGTTAATGAAGTTTTACCCACCTTTTGTTGCTTGAACCTCTGCCAAGTTAAAATTTTTCGAATATACTTCAAAGAGATTCTAAAAACACCCAAAAATTTAGATATGGAACTAGAAGACAAGTATAGTTTAGCATGTTTTAACCTATTCACTCTTAAATTTACATGTGATAAGCATATTTAGCCTTTTGTGTATGTCCAATATATACCATCAGATGATGTAACACAACCATATGAATGTATAGCAATCCAAATTAAGAGAATATTGGGAAAACTAACTTTATATTGAGGTGAACATCAAATTTATAATTGATTTCTATTCCGTAAACAATGAAGATGATTTGTCTATTAAACTAATCCAAGGATTTCAGTAAATAAATAAAATTTAAAAAGTATGTATAAAATTTACAGTAAAAAATAAACATATTTGAATTTCAAAATGTTATTTTAACTCGTTAGATTGATTATTCATCGAAAAGAGCTAAATGAAGATAGGAAAGTCGTATGAAGCTATTGATATAATATCGTTAACGAATCGGTATCCAATGTAAACACTCATTATCAAAGTAGCGTATTGATTAATATTCGATTTCTTATAATTCTGTTAAAATGATTATAGTACACATAAAAACATTGTTAGTGGTGTCAATTAATATTCATCTATTATCGTAAAAAAGTATCTGTCCTTTTTTACCATGTCATCGGAACAAGGGTGCTTCCCTCTCTTCCGTCTTTGGGTCATAATTTTCCACTTCTTTTTCGATGACGCTTACTTTGGAAGCTAATATTTTCTTCTGAACATATTTTTCGATACAAGTCCATTCCAATATTATTTATAAAAAAAAAAAAAAAAAAACCTACAACCAAATAACTAAGTAATTAACTAATTGAAACTTATACCGAAATTTCATGTAATTAAACAATGCATTATTATTTATGTAAATCATTATATTTTTCATACATCAACACAAACTAAGTCCATAAATTGTTGTATGACTCACAACATGACACTAAGTCGTAATTACAAGAAAATTGGACGTGTCAAGGTGGGAAAATGGGCAATGTTGAGAAGAAGACGTTCCAACCGTTTGCATTGTCCTTAAAACAAGAAAATAAAGTCATTTCCTATCCTACTTAAAATAGGGTCTTTAGGCCTACCAAATATATATACTACTATATGACATAGTAAATAGTACTTTATTCGTCTCATTTTATATGACACTTTTCGTATTTTGAGATTTGAATAAGTCTATTTTTTATCGTAAGTTTTTCATATATCATATTAACATTTTGAATTATTAATTATTGTGGCTTATAATATTTTTTACGTAGTTTATAAATATATAAATTTTATTTTAAAAAATTTGAAGATTTCATACGCAAATATCGATCAAAGTTAAACTGTTTGACTTTCAAAAAACAAAAAGTGACACATAATATGCGAGAGTAATAAAAATACAAGAGACAACCAAAGAAGGGAGGGACATGTTGATGTACAAAAAAGTCTATACAAGGTTTTTCAAAAATTACTGACTGACTTATTTGATTAAGCTAATTTGCATGTTGACCGCTATTTGCTTAAGCTACTTACAAATTATATGTCTTTTATAAATTTGAAGAAGCTACTTAAAGTTTATATGTTTGATTTCTATAAAAAATAAAAAATAACTATGTATTTAAAAGAACATTTATGAAGAGGTTTTTATTTTTTATCATTTTCACAATTATTGGCGCTACATGAATTGAGATGATCATTACTGCTTAAAAATTGTCCTTGAAAGGCTCATAATGTAAGCTAGGACTAGTATATTGTCTTCTTACACAATTAGATGTATCCAAACGCAACAATCACTAGACTAGAGAGGACTTGCCTCTATTTTCTTATTTTCGACTTCCAACGAATTTTTTTTTTCATATTGAGGATTCAAATTTAAAATATCTAATTAAAAATAGAGTAATTCATTTACTACACCATAAATCACGTTAATTTCGAGCCTCCTCTACTTAAAAGCAGATACTCTACCTTATATCTTGGCTGTTTGTGAAAGCAAGTGATAAATCAATACCCAAAAAGTTTCTTTTATGTGTCTGGTAGGATGGGAAATGGCTTTCTTGAAAATATTATTCTGGTAAATAACTATGCTTTTTATTTTTTTTATTTTTTAATGTTTAATACGTAAATATTAAAAAAATCATTCCAATGTATTTTTGTATGATCTAAAAGATACTATAATAAGCAAGGCTGAACTCAATAAGATTGGGAGTCAACAGCGGAGAGACTCTAATATTTTTAAATTATATATATATATATATATATATATATATATAAATCTATTTTTGTAGCCTTTTTAGTGGAGATATCATTACACTACAACAAAAATGATCATTAGCGGTATTTAATTCTTAATTGCCGTTAAATATGTATTTTTAGCGGCAATTGTCACTCTTTATATATGTCCCTAAAGCATTTACTGTCATTGGTTCTAATAACACTTAACTAATGCCAGTAAATACGTTAAGACTCTTCATTAGTGTCAATATTTAATGCCGCTAAAAGTTATTTTTGTTGTAGCGTTAATATTTGTTTTATAATCGATTTGTTCGAATAATTTCTTTTCAATTGATAATATAGTTAATTAATTCAATATCTCTTGAGACATTGTTGACCTTAAATAAGATTTAATTAATTTTAATTTCAAAAAATTTGATCAACTGAGGCAACGGTTACAAGAACTGTTAATATTATTCAATAAACAATACGTGTATTTGGAAATGAAACAAGTTTTTTATTTGATTTAATATTTCCATTAAATTATTATCTTCTACTTGAATTATTTCTATTAATGAACTTTTGATCCAAAAAATAGATCTGAAGCATCAATATCAAAATAATTATTAGTGTTAAAAAAAATTTAAGGTTAAGACTTAAGACAATATAATGCATGCATTAGGTGTGTATTAATAGTAATTTATTTGATACAATTTTTCATGTCATTTATAACTAATGATTTAGGGGTGTGCAAAAATCGAACCGATCAATAAATCGAACCGATAAAATGTTATTGGGTTATTGTTATTGGGTTATTGGGTTTTTAATGGGTTTAGAAAAAATAATTATTGGGTTATTGGGTCGGTTTCGGTTTTTCCTATTAGGTTATTGGGTAAACCGATGACCCAATAAGACGATAGTTATTTACTACTTTACCCTTCCTCAATAATTTAATACATGAATAGATTCAATATTAGCTTTTCAGGCTATGTGATTTTTTGGTTAGGAAATTGGTGAGAACTTTGTTGATTATCTGGTGGATCAAGCAACTGTTCAAGATTGTCTCATTAAAATATTTTATTTTAGTTTTAATTCTAGTTCGTAATTGTAGGCGATAGCTTTTGCAAGTTTGTGAATGTTAGTAATTTGATCAACATTCAAAGTTTTCTATTATGTTTTGGCAGTAAGTTGAACATGTAATTATATCATACGTACTATTATATATTATTTGATCGACATTTTCTTATTGGGTTAACCGAAACCGAACCGATATCATCAAAAACCGATAAACCGATAAAAAATTTCTTATTGATTTGTTAAAATACCGAAAATCGATAAACCAAATCGATTATATGTAAAACCGAACCGAACCGACTGATGAACACCCCTATAATGATTACCTAATTACCAAGTAATTTTAGATATTAATAATACATAATATTTTAACACTTGTATTAAATTAAATAATTACAAAACTATCCTCAAAGCCCTTTTGGAACATTTCATAGCATTTTCTCACAACTCTAGAATCTTTTCATTTCCTTTCTTTGTCATATATTTTTATTTTTCAGTGTTTTTAAATTTGTTGGTGTCTTAATAGGTTTTTTTTTTTGGAGGATTTGATTTCATTTTATTTAATAAAAGGGTCTGCCCCACTATTCATCCAAAAAAAAAGAAAAGAAAAGAACTACTGTGTTTGTAAGGTTCCAAGTTAAGGATTTGATATGAGCTTGTAGAATTCTTAATGGTGGATAAAGTCCATTTTATTAGGCTACCTCTTAAGTATCTTTTTTAGTATCTAATTTCAATACGGTTAAATCAAATATTTTATTATTATGGTGCAATAAATTTGATAAAAAATCATTTGTCTATTTTTCACAAAAATATTTAGATGCAACATTATAACTATTTAGTATTATTTTTGAAAAAAGAAAAAGAAGAGTTAATAATGTTTTAACAAAGAAATTTTATTTTGATGTTTCAACAAAGAATTGTAAAAGAAGTGTAAAAATATATATAGTGTGAAAGTTATTTTTGTAAACGTATATTTTAATATGAAAATTATATTATTTCTAATACATCAAATCAAGTAGCGTATAAGAAATAATGTTTCCATAACTAATTCAAACAATATTAGTGCAAGCACTATTAGTGCACCCTATTTTATATTGTACTTACACATTCTACCAATAATTTGTGACCTCAATTTTTTACCACTAAATAAAAAATTAAAAATATTATAATATGATTCAGTTTGTTCACATTTATGTTATATAGTATTAATTTGATGACACAATTTGCTATCACCAAAAAATATAAAATTTATTTTAATCACAAATTTCAAAATTTTATTTTCATCCGTAAATTTCAAATCTAATCAATTAATAATAAAATTGGGACGTAAGGAATAGGAATTTTTCACCTCTAAATTATGTAGTTTTCTCGTTTATTTTGAATAGACAGAAAAGAAAAAGTAACTTTAACTTAATAGAATCTTTAACGTGCTATTTTTTCTATTTCAATTTATTCGTCATTTCTTCTTAATTAACTGAAATGTCTCTTCTTATTTTTCTTCTATCAATTTTTACATGATATGCATGTTTGAGAGTAGAAAATCTATACTTTTTTAATCTAAGATTAAAAAAAATTAATTTCTTTTATTATTTTCTAAAACTTAATGCTAAATTAGAATATGATAAATAAATCAAATCAGAACAAGTAATAGAAGGAACCAATTGACACTCAGTCACAATAGAGAACAGTCTAATCATTGATTTCTAAGTAACTATTGAAACTTTAATTTTATGTAGTCCAAACGTACACAATGTGTTAAAAGATCTCGAAGTCAAATTGCAAAGATTCTTCAATATTTTATGAGTTCTATACATAAATTATTGGATTGGATGTTTCTATTATCTCATGGATTATAATTTTTTGGATCAAAGAAATTTTATTAAATATGTGATCAAATATTTGAAATAATTTTTTCAGATTATGCGCGAGGAGTGTGAGACAAAAATAAATATCTGAAAAATGATTTTTTTCAACTAGCATAATAGGGCGGGGGGAGGGGAGGTGGAAGGTTACGTAAAAGTTCAATAATTTAGATATGAAATTTACAAAAGGATGATAGTTTAGAGGTGGGGGTGGGTTGGTTATACTGTATAACCAATTAAATAATTTAGATATATGAAATATACAGTATAACCTATTCAATCAATATTTCTACATGTATCGCTCCTTTGAAATTCTTTTAGGGTATTTATAAAAGCATGATATTTACACAAACATGTTTGATTCCTTCAAAAGCTATTCTTATGAATTTATAGTAACTAAAAGGTGTGTATATGAACACCCGGGGCCGTTCGGTAGCTGATTTGAAGATGAGTTATATAGGTGTTAAATTTTGCATAAGTAATATTATGTTTAATAGCTAAAAATATATCTGCATGAGTTATGTAGGTGTTAAAAATATTCTCTCGGAATTAATCTCTACATTACTAATAAGACACTAATATCTGTATAACCATTACCAACATCCAGACAAGCACTTAAGAATCAGTTGATAATTGATTTGGACGTGAATTATATTTACATAAACAATATTATATTAGTTAGTAGATAATATATATATATATATATATATATATATATAATAGGATATTTGATTTGTAGATAAAAAAACCCCATATTATAGGTATAAATTATTTTTTTAAAAAAAGGTTAAAAACGCAATATCCAGTTAACAGACAAATATTGAACAAAGAAAGAAATTAAAGAGTACACATAGAGACAAATGAAAATGTCCATATTTAATTTTCAAGAAAGAAGATACATCCAATATATAAGTTAAAAAGTATGCAACAGTAGCATTCCCGTACTAACCACGATCATTAAATAGAATAGAATATATAAGAATAATATTGAACAAAATATATTTATATATTAAATAGAAAAGGGTTTAAAATATCCTCGAAATTATGGAAATGGTATAAATTATTCTCCATCCACCTATTGACTTTAAAATATCCTTCTCACCCACCTATTGACTCCAAAATATCCTTATCATTCACCTTTGGATTCAAAATTGACCACTTATTTAACGGTTTTAAATTTAAACTATTTATATATTTTTTTAAATACCTAACACTCAACTATTTGTTATAATTTAACTTATTAGCATAATATATAAACCAATTCACTACCCACTTATTACTAATTAAACCGGCAAATTAATAAACACGTCATATTACTAATGCAACAACAGAAAAGCTACTGTCAATGAGTGTTTTTAAAAATTTGAGACGAAAATATTTATAGAAGTAAATTATCATATATTTCAGTGTCTAAATAAAAATTACTGATAAATTTAAAAGTCTGACTATGTTCATCTTAATTATGTTTTCATCTCAATTATATAATGTTACTTCATAGATAACTTTTTTTAAAAATAATATATTAAAGTTTTTAAAACAAATCATAAATATTCATAAAATTATATTAAAAAAAGTGCATGAATTAATTTGTGATGTACTACTTCTTTACCGTAATCATAAATTTTGAATTCAAACTTGAAAAATAATTCTATTGATAGTATCCTCCTAAATAAGCAGATCAACTTAAATTTTATTAGGGCTTCGATTAGGACTCAAATAATTTTGGATGTCATTTTCAGGAATCTATCATTTCGTCGTGTTTTAGTAGTGTTTATGGCGATTTTGATATTATAATTGATTTATTAAGTGGGTGGGGTTTAATTAGTAATGAGTGGGTAGTGGGTTGGTTTAAAATTATATTAATAAATGAAATTATAACCAATATTTGAGCGCCAAGTATTTTAAATAATATTTAAACAACTTAATTTTAAAACTGTTAAATAAGTGGTTAATTTTGAATCCAAACGTGGATGACAAGAGTATTTTGGAGCGAATAGGTGGAGGGAGGTAATTTTGTACTATTTCCAATACTTCATTTTAGGCCCTTTCTCGATATATTAAAATTAGTTATATTAATATCATTTTATCCTATTTTATGTGACATTATTTAACTTAACACAATGCTTCTTTTTAAGTTTTTTTTTTTTTTTAAAAAAAACACTTATGATCTAAACAATCCTAAATATTTTTGGAAACAATCTTATAGATGTCTAAAAATCTAAGGATTTTTATAAAAATCTATATATAAATAAAATAAGTTTTGAGTTGTGTAAAGGAAATGAAAAGAAATAGGAAAATTACTTAAATACACAGCTTATTTTATCATATTCTTTAAAATTGTCTATCTTTAAAAAAATTTACAAAATTCCTAGTCTCTCGTATTCACAGATATATCACTTAACGCGATTTATTCGAATATTGAGTGATGCATTCAAAACTGAAACACTAGTATCGAGACATGAGAAATATATCCGAAATTGAAATACGATGTATCGAGATATTTTTAATATATTCGAATTACATTAAATTTAAGAGATTTTGTAATTCAGAAAAGAATCGATGTTAAAAAAAATCCCCAATGAAAATGATAGCTACTCCGTTGTGAATAGAAGAAGCACTACTAAATAAAAAAGTGTAAAATCGAGATCGAAATTAACGAAATTTCTCAAATATTTTTTAACGAAATATTAATGTCAAATCGATGGATTGTAGATCATTAGTTTGATTAGGGTTGGTGCCTAAAAATTAGTGGATAGGATCGGTTAAAATTGAGAGACAACTGAAAAAGTATGTCTCTACTAATAAATTAAAAATTAACATGCATAGAACTTTTTTTAAAATAATAGAAGGATTATGTTAGTTTTTTAGAAATATATATAAAGAAAATGTAATTACTTGGAATAAAATCCAAGCATTTACGATGACATTGAACAATTTTTTATACTACTAAACCACACATACTCTTTAATAGAATAATTTCATTGTTTTTGTTTTAATTTTTAAATGCAATTTTGCGCATCATGAACTTATGGAGTCTTTAGGTTTAAAGTAAAAAATATTGAGGGACTCTCATTGATTTTCTTCCAAAATAAAATTAATTTTTTTTATAGTTTTTGTGCGGGTAAAAGTCGATAAAGATCTATCTCATTGTATTATGATAGTGTTATTAAGCAAAGACAAAATAATTTAGATTACACGTCAGAAAGAAATTAATTAAACTAAAACTCAAAAACAGGATCTACTTAAATATTTAATAAGAAAAATTTGAATCATAAGAGGAAAGAATATGTAAAACTTATAGCTTGTTAGACGGTGTTAGGACTTTGAGTGGTAATTATATTCACTCGTAATAACTTCTATTATCTCGAGTCTAATTCAATAATTTTAATATTTTATTATTTTAAAATAAATATTATTCGATACAATTTGATATTTTTAGGGCAACTTTCATATATAACAAATAAAAAATTCATATTTGTACGCTATAGCAAAGTTTGCATAATTGCGCTCTATAGCAAACATAAAAACTGTATAATTCGCTATACATATACAGTTGAAGCAAATTGTATAAAACGAAGTGTATAAAACAAGAAAGAGAAAGACACTTGGACAGAGAACTGTATAAAAACGAATTGTATTATTATAAGTGTATAGAACGATTATATACAATTTGAATTTGTATAAAATGAGAAAGAGAGAAAGACAAAAGAGACTTGACAAAGAATATACAATTGAATCGAATTGTATAAAACGAGAAAGAGAGAAATTAGATACAATTAGAAAATTGTATAAAACGAGAAAGAGAGAAAGACAAAAGAAACTGGGCAGGGGAGTATTTTTATTGTATAACTTTAAGTGTATAGGACGAAAATATATGTACTCGCATGTGTATATACAATTTTCTCACGCTTTACACAAACGAAAACACAATTTATACATTTCGCTTCTGTTTGTATAAGTGAGAAAGGCGAGGGTGGCGAGCGAGATTTGAGAGAGTGGCGAGCGAGATCTGGAAGAGGGGAGAGATAGAAACAAAAATATATGTATTTATACAATTTTCTCTGCTTTATACAATTAGAAACAATTTTATACACTTGTTTTTGTATATAAAGTAAGGAAGCGAGCGAGATATTGGAGGAGAGTGGCAAGCGATATATTTGGGAGAGAGGTGTCTGGCAATTTTTTGCAAATGTTTATTATGGAGCAATTTTAAATCAAACCCTAGCTATTCAATTTATTTTAGGTTATTAGTTTGCTATTATGTACAATTTTCTCTATTTTTTATTAGCTTTTACAAAATAAAACTCTAGCTAATTATTCGAAATGGTTATAATTTGTATAAAAAATACTTTATTTTATTAAAAGAAACCTAAAAAGCAGTTAGGTACTATTTGATTTGATCAATTCTTTTTAAAAATCATTGACACCTGCTAACTGATTAAACAAACACAGCCTTAATTGAGCTTAACCCGCATTTTTTTAACTCATCTCACCCCGCATAACATTTCTTTTTTTCATTTTCAACCGGCCTTACCCCAACCTACATAGACCCATTCCGCATAATATTTTAAACATTTTTTTCTAACTAAGTTTGGTACTAAAAATAGAATTCATAAAAATAAATTATTTTTCGTTAAATTGTATTAATTTAATAAGAATTAAGATAGTGACTTAAATTTTAATTTTTAGAAGTCAATTAAGAAGCATGTAAGAAATTGAATTATTTTTTATTGCATCATTACATTTACTATATTGAATATTTTTTAGTAGCTTTAAAGAAATTATCTTAATAAATAAATAAAAATTAAATTTAAAATACCTACAACCCTCTCCGCCCCCATAAGCGCTGATACATTAATCTAATGCACGAGATACATTAATTGCTAAGTAAGATACATTACATTTCATACATGATACACTGATTTGATGCGCGAGATATACTAATCTGATGCGCGAGGTACATTTTACACATAATATACTATTATGATGCATTAGATACACTAATGTGATGCACATAATACATTAATTTGGAGATGCTGCGTAGGGATGGCAATGGGGTGGGGTGGGGCGGGTGGTGCGGGTTCAAGGTTGTGTAGGGCAGGTTTAAAGAGAGGGATTAATTTAGGATTAAAGATAAAATAAAATGAGTCATATCATATTTTTTAATGGGTCGGGTTAGGTGGATGGATGACTAAATGATTTAATTTATTTTTTAAATTTTTGGTTTGTTAATATCAATAAATTTTAATTAAAAAATAATTTAATAGATTGAGTGACATTCTGAGGAAAGAGTGGATAGTTGAGTGACTTTTGAGTTAAAATTCAAAGTTGAGTGACTTTCTGAGAAAGAAGTGCATAGTTGAGTGACTTATTGAAAGTTGAGTGACCTTTGAGTTAAAATTGAAAGTTGAGTGACTTTCTGAGAGAAGAGTGCATAGTTGAGTGACAATCTGAGGTATTAACTCCATAAAACGATTTATAAGTACGAATTGCAGAAAGCTAAAAATACCACCCAAGAATTGGTGTCATAAGTATAAGAGCTTCTAAAATACGATACAAGTCTGAAACTAAAATGACAAATCCAACATAAAGGATATCCTGTCTGAATACTAAATAACAGAATAAGTAATAGATAGAGGGAGGTGTGAGCCACAGAACAGTCAAGCAGCTCAACACAACTCCAAGACACTCCAAACTCGGACTCGAATTGCTCTACGAGATGTGCTCGTACTCGAAATCGAATCTGCACCAGAAAGATTGCAACAAGTGTAGTATGAATATGAAATCACGTGTACCCAGTATATCTCATTGATTAACAGCGAAGAGTGAGTGACGTGGGTTTATATAAGAAAAATCAATAGAAGTAATCAAACGTCTAGTAC
The DNA here is from genome assembly GCF_036512215.1 of Solanum lycopersicum. Taxonomy (NCBI): domain Eukaryota; kingdom Viridiplantae; phylum Streptophyta; class Magnoliopsida; order Solanales; family Solanaceae; genus Solanum; species Solanum lycopersicum. The sequence goes on along the minus strand of NC_090801.1, from coordinate 49,682,133 downwards.
TTTTCAACCACCAATAAAACACATAATTATCAAGAATAAAGGATGTCATGAGATGCAATACAATATGACACCATGAAATGATATGCCTTAGAATATCCAGTACTCTCTCAACCGTATATACATGATACTCCTAGAAAATACATCGAGAGTTCATGACTCATGGGGGACTCGCGAGATCTATATACCGACACGAACGATCTCCACGTGTCTGTGCGAACGATCTCAATGCACTATTATAAAATCAAACAATTTCCGCACGGACGATCTCCACGTGCCTAACTTATACTCAATCTCATGTCAATGCATGTGCACAATATTATTTCAAATAAGGGGAAGATGATGCACCTCAATCAATCGGATATCGACATAATACATACGGGTGTAATAAAGAAAACACAAACACACAAGTATTTCAACTCAATAATATATCAGCTAATGCCCACATGCTTTGACATTCTCAAATTACAATCCACATTCTATAGTAGTAACTTTTCCTTTTATAACACTGTACTCGTACAATGCACGTCACATCATTGATACGAGACCCCCATCTTTCGCCCTTACCCCTTTGTCTATTTCATTTTTAATTTTTAATTAGGAAAATATCATTCAACAAATCTAAAAGTCTTAACATACCTTGAATGCCGAACACGCCCACGAATACTTAAGATGGTTCCTTCACTTTTCGCAAAATTTCGGAACATAAAAATTTCGGAACATTTCCAATCTACCAATAATGCAACATTCGTAAGTAAGCGAATTTGTTGACATTCAAATTATTATATGTCTATGTACACCCTAAAACTCATTCATATCTCTAATCAAGCTTCAATTCTTGATATAATTTATTTGCCAAAATTATCATATTTGCTAAATTTCAAGCCAAGAATTTTGACCTTAAACTCTCCAACTACCCTAAAATTCAATGTTAATCATATAATACACCTAATAATTAATTACCTATCTCACTATATCAAAACTAGTATCTTAATTTGATATATGAATAAAATAATAATAAATTTCAAAATTAACAGCGCAAGCACTGCTGCAATGTGACCCTTCTTCTCCCTAAAATCCATTCTGCAAATTGTCATCTCCTTAAGGCCAACAGCAATTCAAAAAAAAAATTGTCTTCTAAACCCAAGAAAACAACACTACGCTATACTCACTGCGCAACATAGAAATTTTCCAATTACTTAACAACCTTAATATATGATAATATTTTAGTTTTGAGACTTAGCAATTAGGCATGAAACACTTTTTTTAAAAGAATTTATTCCATCCACTCACCTGCAATTATAATCGATATCTCACGTCTCCGCCTGTAAGTTTGTGCCCTTATTTCTTTCACTTGCTCAGATTATGATAAAATATATTAACCGTTATAAAATCAAGCTCATAAAAATATAATCATAAAGAGAAGAAGACAAGAGAAGTAGATAGAAGAAGAGGAATTTTCTTCTTATTCAAGTCTCATATGTATATCTATTACAATAGTGAATGAACAACCCTATTTATAGAGTGAGAAATCACTCCAAAGGTCATCATATTAAGTATCATAATTGTTGAATGCCTTGAATTGGACCCTTAATTATCTGTCAATTCTGTATTTTGGGCCCAAGCCTGTTAGGGCGTAGCTTAGCACTATATAGAGACGCTATGGCAAACCCTATTCTGTAATTCTGTTTTTGCCTCTCCATAATAAAATTGCTCCCCCTCTTCCCGTGGACGTAGCCAATTTATTGGTGAACCACGTAAATCTGTTGTCTTATTTTTTGCATTTATATTTTCTCGTATTATCTCGAATTCCGCATAACAAATTGGTATCAGAGCCTCTCGGTTAATCGGTGTTCTTGGAGAATTTCGAGATGTCTGCTTTGAACGTGAAAATCGACAAATTCACAGGGAGGAACAGTTTCAGTTTATGGCAGATTAAGATGCGGGCTTTGTTGAAACAACAAGGCTTCTGGGTGCCGTTGTCGAAAGACAAGAACGCCGTCGTTACTCCTGAGATGGCGATTCTGGAGGAAAAGGCGCACTCGACGATCATGCTGTGTCTCGCGGATGACGTCATCACGGAGGTCTCGGATGAAGAGACTGCTGCTGGTCTGTGGTTGAAGCTGGAGAGTTTGTACATGACAAAATCTCTAACCAACAAGCTGCTTCTGAAACAACGTCTATTCGGTTTACGAATGGCTGAAGGTACACAACTCAGGGAACATTTAGAGCAATTGAATACTTTGTTATTAGAATTGCGTAATATCGATGTGAAGATCGAGGATGAATATGCTGCCCTGATTCTGTTAGTATCTCTCCCAATGTCGTTTGAGAATTTTGTTCAATCGTTCATTGTTGGGAAAGATACTGTGTCGCTGGAAGAAGTCAGATCGGCCCTTCATAGCAGGGAATTACGGCATAAGGCTAACGACACAAGTACAGACATACAACCTTTCAGTCTGTTCACCAGCAACGAAAAGGGAAGGAAAAACGGCGGAAAGAAAAAGAAGCCGATGTCGAAGGGTGCAAAGCCGGATGATGTTTGTAATTACTGCAAGGAGAAGGGACACTGGAAATTTGATTGTCCGAAGAAGAAGAAGCAATCGGAAAAACAATCAGTTTCTGCTGCTGTTGCTTAAGAAGACACCAATTCTGAAGAAGACATTGCCCTAGTTGCGGATGAGCACACTCATCATTCAGATGTGTGGGTTCTCGATTCTGGGGCATCCTATCACATTTGTCCTAGGAGAGAGTGGTTCACGACTTATGAGCAGGTAGACGGAGGCAGCATCACGATGGCCAATAGTTCTGTCTGCAAGGTGGTTGGGACAGGCTCGATCAAGATAAGGACACACGACGGTAGCTTTTGCACATTGAACGAGGTCAGGCACGTTCCATTGATGACGAAAAATCTGATATCTCTCAGTCTTTTGGACAGCAAGGTATTCAGCTGGTCGGGAAAAGATGGAGTCTTGCGGGTCTAGAAGGGTTCAAATCTGATTCTGAAAGATGTCATGCGTGGTACTTTGTATTTTCTACAAGGTTCCAGGGTTACAGGTTCAGCCCATGTTGCATCGTCAGAAGTTCACCAGAAGGATATGACTAAGTTATGGCACATGAGACTTGGTCATATGGGTGAAAGAGGGATGCAAATTCTTTCAAAGGAGGATCTTCTTGCTGGTCATAAGGTTAAGAGCCTAGAGTTTTGTGAACATTGTGTCTTTGGAAAACTACATCGCAACAAGTTTCCAAAGGCCATTCACAGAATAAAAGGTACACTTGATTATATCCATTCTGATTGCTGGGGTCCATGCCGTGTTGAGTCTTTGGGAGGCTGCAGATTCTTTGTGTCCATTATTGATGACTACTCAAGGATGACTTGGGTGTACATGATGAAGCATAAAAGTGATGCTTTCCAGAAGTTCAAGGAGTGGAAAATTTTGATGGAAAATCAAACAGGGAAGAAGATCAAGAGGTTGCGAACTGATAATGGGCTGGAATTCTGCTGGTCTGAATTTGATCAATTCTGTAAGGATGAAGGGATTGCTCGACATTGTACAGTCAGAAATACACCATAACAGAACGGTGTAGCTGAGCGGATGAATCAAACACTTCTGGAGAGAGCAAGGTGCATGCTCTCTAATGCTGGGCTAGATAGAAGATTCTGGGCAGAAGCGGTTAGTACAACTTGCTACTTGATTAACCGCGGACCACACACAAGCATACAGTGCAAGACACCTATGGAGATGTGGTCAGGAAAAGCTGCTGATTATTCAAATCTGAAAGCTTTTGGTTGTACGGCTTACTATCACGTCAGTGAAGGTAAGTTAGAACCAAGAGCCAAAAAGGGAGTATTTGTGGGCTACGGAGATGGAGTGAAAGGTTTTAGAATCTGGTCTCCAGCAGAAAAGAGGGTTATTATGAGCAGGAACGTTGCCTTTTATGAAAGTTCTCTGCTTAGAACCATTGTGAAGCCTACAACTACGTCAGAAACTGGGAGTCTTGATAAACAGGTGGAGTTTCAAGTCATTCAGAACGAGAGCGATTTGAAAGAACCTGAAAAGGAGGATCAAGAGCCACAGACAGAAACTGATATTCCAGAATCTATGCCATCAAATATCCATCAGAGTATAGCTCAAGATCGGCCAAGGAGGGTTGGAGTTCAGCCACCTACAAGGTATGGTTTTGAGGACATGGTGGGTTATGCACTGCAGGTTGCTGAAGAGGTAGATACATCTGAGCCGTCTACTTACAAAGAAGCCATTTTAAGTCCTGATTCTGAAAAATGGTTTGCTGCTATGGGAGATGAGATGGAGTCCCTACACAAGAATCAGACATGGGATCTGGTCATACAGACTTCGGGGAGAAAGATAATTACTTGCAAATGGGTTTTCAAGAAAAAGGAAGGGATATCACCAGCAGAAGGAGTCAAGTATAAAGCCAGGGTTGTTGCCAGAGGTTTCAACCAAAGAGAGGGAGTGGACTACAATGAGATCTTCTCACCAGTGGTCAGACATACTTCCATCCGAGTGTTACTAGCGATAGTTACACATCAGAATCTGGAGCTTGAACAACTTGATGTGAAGACAACGTTTCTACATGGAGAGTTGGAGGAAGAGATATACATGACTCAGCCGGATGGTTTCCAAGTTCCAGGGAAGGAAGATCACGTCTGCAAGTTGAAGAAGTCCTTATATGGACTTAAGCAGTCTCCAAGGTAGTGGTACAAAAGGTTTGACAGCTATATGGTGAAGTTGGCTATACTCGGAGCTCATATGATTGTTGTGTCTACTACAATAGGCTCAAGGATGATTCATTCATCTATCTGGTGCTTTATGTAGATGATATGTTGATAGCTGCAAAGAAGAAGTATGACATTCAGAAGCTGAAGGGTTTACTTAGTGCTGAGTTTGAGATGAAGGATCTGGGAGCCGCTCGGAAGATTCTAGGGATGGAGATCATTAGAGACAGAGAGAGAAGGAAACTTTTCTTGTCACGGAGAAGATACATTCAGAAGGTCTTGGCGAGGTTTGGCATGTCTTCATCTAAGCCTATTGATACCCCCAGTGCTGCCAATATCCATCTCACTGTCATGTTCGCTCCACAGCCAGAAGAAGAGAAGGAGTATATGTCACGAGTTCCTTATGCCAGTGCCGTAGGAAGTTTGATGTATGCTATGGTCTGTACAAGGCCAGATTTAGCACATGCAGTCAGTGTAGTGAGCAGATTCATGGACAACCAGGGAAAGAACATTGGCAGGCTGTGAAGAGAATTTTCCGGTACCTTCGAGGTACATCTGACGTTGGTCTCATTTATGGAGGTGATACTCAGTGCTTGGTTACTGGCTATTCTGATTCTGACTATGCTGGAGATGTTGACACAAGAAGATCGATGACTGGCTATGTGTTTACCCTTGGAGGATCTGTCGTCAGTTGGAAGGCAACTTTGCAACCTACAGTGACTTTGTCTACTACGGAAGCGGAGTACATGGCCTTGACAGAGGCTGCAAAAGAAGGGATTTGGCTGAAAGGGCTTGTTAGTGATCTTGGTCTGCATCATGATCAGGCTACGGTGTATTGTGACAGTTTGAGCGCAATTTGTCTAGCCAAGGATCAAGTCCATCATGAGAGAACCAAGCATATTGACGTGAGGTATCATTTTCTGAGAAGTGAGAAGAGAATCAAGGTGAAGAAAGTAGGAACTGTTGATAATCCTACTGATATGTTCACAAAGCCGGTTCCACAGAGAAAGTTTCAACACTGTTTGGACTTGCTCAACATCAGAAGCTGTTAATTGCCCTGCGGGGCAATTCTGAGGAAGAGGGGGAGGCCTGGCACTATCATAGTGCGTCTGAAGAATCTGTTTGGAGAATTCAAGTCAAGGTGGAGATTTGTTGAATGCCTTGAATTGGGCCCTTAATTATCTGTCAATTCTGTATTTTGGGCCCAAGCCTGTTAGGGCGTAGCTTAGCACTATATATAGACGCTATGGCAAATCCTATTCTGTAATTCTATTTTTGTCTCTCCATAATAAAACTGCTCCCCCTCTTCCCGTGGACGTAGCCAATTTATTGGTGAACCACGTAAATTTGTTGTCTTATTTTTCGCATTTATATTTTCTCGTATTATCTCGAATTCCGCATAACAATAATAAATAGATACATTCTTATCCAAAAAGGTTCATGTAACCTAGTGAATATGAATGGTTGTTCATGTACCAACCTTACTGACTATCCACTCATTCAATGAATTTATAACACTCCCCCTTGGATGTCCATAGATAATGTGCCTCATTAAAACCTTAGTAGGAAAAACCCTGCGGGAAAAAATTCTAGTGAAGGAAAAAGAGTACACATACCTTTTGATACGCACCATTTGTTGCCTCATTAAAAACCTTGCCAGGAAAACCCAGTGGGAAAAAACCTCGATCAAGGGGAAAAAGAGTGCAACGCGTATTATACTCCCCTGATTAAAACATCACTTAATTTCTTGTGATGATGTCTCCAATGTTCATACATTGTGGTTGGTATATTCCCTTTTTAAAGAAAAACCACACATTTCTTGAATATGGTGTGTCATTTATCTCAACCAGATGCACTTTTGACTTGCTTCATGGAGGACTTTTATTTCTGCAGAGCAACATTTGCTTCATTGATCCCCAGGATATTATTGTGCCTCCACGTACAAACACATAGCGTGCTTGAGATAGAGCTTTATGCGGATCAGATAAATATTCTGCATCTGCATAATCAATCAATTTTGTCTTGAATTCCTCGGGATAGAATAAACCCATAAGTATGGTCCTTCGAGGATATTCAATCATGTGCTCAACACCATTTCAATGTCCTTTTATCGGGGAGAAACTGAATCTTGCCAGTAAATTTACCGCAAAACAAATATCTGGTCAAATATTGTTAGTAAGATGCACTAGTGCCCTGATTGCACCAAGATAGAGTTTCATCACCAAGAAACTCTTCATCCTTCTTTTGAGATCAAACTGAATCATCATTTATGTCAAGTGATCTCATAATCATTGGGGTACTCAATGAATGTGATATATCCACATAAAATTGCATCAAAATTTTTCAGTGTATGTGCACTGTTAGACAAATATTTTATTTGTCAAATTAACAATCTGTAGGTCTAAACAAAATTTTGTCTTACCAAGACCTTTTCATAAAAATACAAGGAAAATTAGGGTCATTCTTTTGTACCCTTTTTCTTCCTTGACTATTTCAATCCATATAAGGATTCTTGAAGCTTTATTGGAAAAGTTTCTTTCAAACTCTTATATGCTTCAGACACCTCGATTGTTTCAAGAATTTTCATATAACCTTCATTGTCTAGATAGACATTACAATTATTCATTTACATGCATTCAAGTTTTCATATGTTGCCAGATCAAAACAAACCTCATTTCATCCACCAAAGGAGAAAACATCTTCACTAATGTCAGGATTTTTGCGATAAACCTTTATGCCCCAAGGCACAAACCGTATTTGATATCTTACGGTTATACTATCGCATAATAATTTATTTGTACCCCACTGACATTATACCTTGATTTATGGACTACCAGTCCAAAATGTCACTTTTCTAAGTGAAACAAAATATACTTGAATTGTGCATTTTACTTGGCCAACTATTTATCTGTTCACACTATATGACAGATTTGAATACAAGATCCTCATCACAATTTATATCATTGAGCGCTACCTCATATCAAAGATACCGTCGACGGTTATTTGATATCGATTTCAACAAGACATAACTTATCGAGATATCTTCATTTTTCATTATTTCAGGTACCTGAACCTTTTTCAAGATTTTATGAAGTGATATATGTCAATGTGCTCTTTTATAGCACTTGCCTCATTATCATGACCATATTGATCATTTGCTCCTTCCTTCTTAAGGAATTTTATATTTGGAATCGATTGGTCTATTACGCTTCCGGCGTATCATAGACTCTGTCCTTCAAGGACTTCATATTGGAGCATTTGCAGCTGAATTATATCATAGGGTCAGTGCATTCATCTGACAACTGATTTGCAACATTATGCAACTGAATTATCCCTTGAACTTTAAGTTCACATATTTATTTTAATGAGGATCTAGATAATTCATAATTAATCTCACACATAATTTTCAGCTGTCAATCATCTCTCCCCCTAATGTTAGAAAATCTAACATTCATTCCAACCTTATTTGGAAGTTCATCTTTGTGCGTGGTGGAGCAATTAAAATCATAATCGCACATTCAATATTTTAGATGAAAATTATATAGTTCCTGACCCTGAACCAATTTTAATGGGGAAACCTTGTTGGTTTGATGCATACATGTGTTGCTACATGTTAAATAAAATTATCTCATACCAAATCTTATTTGGGAGTTTTGTTCTCATAACCATGATTTAGCTATAATTGGAGGCATACAATTTCTGCTAAATCAACCAGCATTATCAATATAATTTCATAATTTGGAACTATGCTATTAATTTTAACAATTCGAGCAAACAACCTTACAAAAACCAATTTGTAAGTTGACAACAAAATATATGTGACCATCGCATAGATGCATTAATCATATAGTTGCAAATGATCCACATGACAGGTGAACAGGCCCATATTCACCCTTTTATATGTTCCAAAAATTTTTAGGGGATTACAGTCCCGACCTTAGCTGGTACAATGACATTTTATCAAGAGAACAAGCAACACAAGAGAATTCTTGAAGAATCTTTATTTCTTCATCATATAAATCACCTGAATTCTCAATCACGTTTGCATTACATTTAATCGGAATGGTCAACCAGTAATGCCAACTGATCTTTATTTTAGTACACTTATAATTTACTTTTACATGTGATTTCATTAGCATGTACATGTTTGTATGGAACAAACAGGAAGAAAAGTGGGGTAATCTTTTACATAAACATTATAACCCTCTTCGGTTGTAGTGATTTATAGTCTCAATATTTATTTTCATTCATCCGAAACTTAAAAAGTTTTTTTTGAGACTTACTACAACCCCAATATTATTCCTCTAATAATAGCACAACTCGTTAGAGCTTGCAATTAATTTTGTGTACTATCACATATTGCATGACATCATCCCTTTGGTGAGCATCTCCTTCAAAGAGGAAATTATATTATTATTGTCATGGTCAAAATCATTACGAGCAAGACGTCTTTCTTGCTTTACTTTTGTTGTTCCATAGGTACACAACCAATGACAAATTTGTATTGCCACACAATAATGAACACAACCCTTATAGGCAAGAACTATTTCTTTCTTTTGCCCTTTTGGTAGTTTATATCATAGTGACGTATAAAACGTACAATACAATTAGTCATTTCTACCAAATAAAATTTATTTCCTCTCAAATCTCCCGTAGAGATGAGAAGTGACATGTATCATTTTTTTTTCTCAAACCTTCTATAGAGGTGAGTTGTGACATATATCCAACCCATAATGATTTTATCACATCTGAACCCATTCTCTTATAGAATGGTCGAGCATTCACGATACTCATTACAAGTCACATTCTCTTCAAGGATTGGACTAATTATTTATATGTACTTTATAAATTTGCATTATAAGCACATTGTCATGGCTTTAAAATTCATCATATTTCCATGACACACCTCAACATCACTTTGAAAGATTAAGTGCTCCATCACTTTATCTTCTTGTATCATGATAGAAGATTTATAAATTTGTCAAATTATTGGGTTGACAACATTCACAAGTCTAATGACCTTTCATACCATTTTGATAATAAAAATTGCCTTCACATTTTGAAGGACTATTTGTAGAACTCATAGTGTTCTTCCTTTTATCATTACCACAATGATGACTATTATAATTATGTCCCTCCACACCCTTATTCATATCATTAATCATTTGTCATCTTTCAAACTAACATTCACATCTACCACATTCATATGATTGAATGGAGCAAGTTAACAGGCGAATTTCAGAGTTATTACATGTTGCTACCACATTCTTTTCAAGGAATGAAGCAAATTCAATAGGACGAATTTCAAGATTTTTCATCAAAGCATTAGTCATCATTATATCATCATTATGGTGCATTGACTCAAACTCAATGTCTTATCCATATAAGGCGTTTTACGCCATAATTCTATGGGACTTGAACCCAATCACGGTGCATCAAAACTCAAATTGACATCTTACCCTTTTGGTGCAATAGAACTTGAATCTATCGTCTTATCCTCAAATATTTTTCATTATGGTGCATCCAGACTTTAATCAGATGTCTTACCCTTTTGGTGCGATGAAACTTGAATCCATCATCTTACCCTTAACCAACAGTATAATAGACCGAAGTACAACATGACTCACCCTTTCAGTCTTTCAAAACAATCAAAATAACATTCAAACTCATGCTATTAAAATTTTATATGTCTTCGGTTCTTGATAATTGTTAGTGACTGAATATTATTTTTATTCTAAATCATAAAATATTCTAGAAAATACATACCTGATTTTATGCATATAATACCTTGATTCTCATAACGAGATCAACCAAAACATGAGTTAAAGAAAAACTAAAACTCAATCTTAATTGGCTAGAGATTTGTGCTGATAACGTGTTATAAAATCAAGCTCATAAGAATATAATCATAAAGAGAAGTAGATAGAAGAAGAGAAATTTTCTTCTTATTCAAGTGTATTCAAGTCTCATATGTATATCTATTACAATAGTGAATGAACAACCCTATTTATAGAATGAGAAATCACTCCAAAGGTCACCATATTAAGTATCATAATAAATAGATACATTCATATCCAAAAAGGTTCATGTAACCTAGTGAATATGAATGGTTGTTCATGTACCAACCTTATGGACTATCCACTCATTCAATGAATTTATAACATTAACCCCCTTTTACTTATTTTAATTATGTGGGCCAAGTGATTAAATAATTAAATAAGTTATGGGCTTGACTCATTAATTATTCAACTACATTATTATGTAATAATTATTCATCAACTAAATATTCGTAGCTATCAAATAGTTTAAAAGTATTCCTTTAAATTTTTTTAAAAAATCAAAATAGTCCTATTTATCAAAACGATCTAGCAGGTTGTTACAATATTTCAACAACAAATAAACAAAATATTGAATCGATCAAAATTTTCTAAAGGGTAAGAGATTTAGCATTAAAATACACGAGAAATTGATGAATGCAAGTAAAAGTTACAGTGTATAACTGATTAAAATACTATAGAAGATGATCTTGACGATCATTGTGCTCAACACAGAACTCCAAAACAAACAAACAAAGAGTAGAGAGAGATGAGCTTTCTCTCTCCTCCCTTTGCTGTATTTTCTACTTTGCTTAGCAGTAGATAAATCCCTACCTTAAAGTTCTACTTGCACTGCAAAAGTATTTCACGGTCTCCAAGTTGTCAATTAATCCGGTATAAGGTAATTTTAAAACAAAATATAAGATTACTTTATTCTTTTGTTTGAATATCATAGCTATTTTTAATATTATTTTTTTAAATATTTGCAAAATAGGGATAAATAACTTGTTTCTGTTATAAAATTAAGCTCATAATATAACAGAAAGAGAAGTAAGATGAAAAAGAGAAGATTTTTCTTTCTATTCAAGTGTATCCTTCAAATGGTGAGTGATATTTTTATTTATAGTGTTGAGATATTACTCTCAAAAGTCATCCAACTAGTAGATACATGCTTATACCTTAATTTTCTTATCACCTTGGAAGCATCCATACCTGAATTGGATTAATTCTTGGATAGACTTAATGGACAATCCACACAATATAATGAATTTATAACACTCCCCCTTGAATGTCCATAGATTATGTGCATCGTTAAAATCTTACTAGAAAAAAATTAGTGGAAAAAAATTCTAGTGAAGGAAAATGAGTACACATATCTTCTGATACGTATTATTTGTTGTCTCATTAAAAATCTTGCCAGAAAAATTCAGTGGGACAAAACCTCGGTCAAGGAAAAAAGAGTACAACGCGTATTATACTTCCCCTGATTAAAACATCACTTAAAGTCTTGCAATGTTGTCATCCAATCTCATACACCAGCTTCTCAAATGTTGAAATTCACTGTGTCTTTATGATTAAATCGCATTAACAAGTTATTGCATGGTTGAACCCATCCTAATATATCATTGTCTTATTTCATCGATATGACGAGGCTTTGAGCTTAGCCGAATAGATACTTTAATATCATTTTATTTGTCATGACCTCGTAATTGCAAGTAAATTGCTTATTAAACTTGTTCACGACAATCATCTTATGGCCACATTCGTTTGCAGATGAATATCTTCGTACATTATGGTTGATATATTCTCTTTTGAAAAAACTACATATTTCTGCAATATTGTGTGTCGTTGATCTCAACCATACGTACTCTCGACTTGCTTCATGAAGGACTTTTATTTCTATATGATTCGAAGAAGTGATTACCAACATTTTCTTTATTGATCGCCAAGACATTATTGTGCCTCTACATGTAAACAAATAGCGTTTTGTTACTGAATTTTATGCGAATCAGATAAATATTCTGCATCTGCATAAACAATCAATTCTAACTTGGATTCTTCGAAATAAAATAAACTCATGTCAATGACCTTTTGTTGGGGGAAGAACTGAATCTTGTTGCAAAATAGATATCTGATGAGTATTGTTAGGAAGATGCATTAGTGCCCTGATTGCACTAAGATACAAAGTTTTATCACCAAGAAGCTCTTCATCATTCTTTTGAGATCAAAATGACTCATCATTTATGTCAAACGATCTCATAATCATTGGGATAGTCAATGAATTTGATTTATCCATATAAAATCACATCAAAAATTTTCTATGTATGTTGATTGATGAAAAATATTTCATTTGTCAAATTATCAGTTTGTAGGTCAAGACAATTTTGTCTTACCAAGACTTTTTCACATTTTCAAACACTCAACAACTTTTGAAAGCTCTTTAAAAGTGCTAATGATGTTCAAGTCATCAACATACACAACCATTATAACAAATTCAGACCCTGACTTTTTCATAAAAATGCAAAGACAATTAGGGTCATTCTTTTTGTACCGTTTTCTTCCTTGATTATTTCAATCCATTTAAGAATTCTTGAAGTTTTATTGATAGTATTTTTAAACTTTTAGATGTTTCAGACACCTTGATTGCTTTAAGGATTTTCATGTAATCTTCAAAATTGTCTAGCTAGACATTATAATTATCTATTAGGCTTAAGTCATATGTAGCTCCTTAAAGTTGTCCACGTAATTCATTTAGACACCTCAACTAGAGGTAGTACCTATTGAACACGTATACCCCTTAAAATTGATACCTATTTGAGATTTTTTGACAATCAACCAAATATATGAGATGTGTGTACTACACACGCCATGACATGACAGTGACATGACAAATTGGTAAATTAAATGATGACATGTGGCATTTAAATTCAAAAAAATTATTTAAAAAATGATATTCTAAAATACAACTATTTTGGTATATTTACTAACTAAAAAAAATTAAAAAGAATTTTCTGAAAAAACTACCCACCAATAGAAGGATGACACATGGATTGAGTTCAATTTTTTTAAAAAGCTCTATTTAAATAATTCAAAAATAATTTTATAAATATAAAACTTATTTTGTTTTTATTGTTTTATTTAACCCCCGCCCAACCTATTGTCTTCACCGCCGCCGGCGACAATTACGACGCCAGCAAATCATCGCCTTACCTCTTCCTTCTCTTTCATTCAATTTTATCTCTTTCACTGACATAACCAGTGCATTACCTTCGTGACTTTGGTCGTGAAATGATTATAATTATAACATTTTCTGGTAACAAATAATTCGCCGAATCAATATTTGAGACGTAGATCTAAAAAAAAGTAAAAAACAAGAGAAGAACCATAAATTGTGAGAGAAAGAGAGAGGTACAGGGCATGGGGTGGGTTGTCCATAGTTGCAGGTAAGGAAAATAGTGGGGTGGGTTGTGCATAGTTGCAGGGGAAGAAGACAACTCTTTCTTTCTTTTTTATTTTTGTTAATTATTCCTTTTTAAAAAATATTAAATTAGGTGTAAAAGTTAGAGAAAAAAAGAAAAAAAATTATTTTGATACCTTTACGTGCTTAAAGAGAGTAAACGACACATTTTTTTTGACATGTCAGCATTTTGTATTCAATGGGCATGACATTTGAACCATTAAGGTGTTCAATAGGGACATCCTATAGTTGAGGTGTCTAAGTGAAATATGCGGACAACTTTGAGGGGTGCATATGACTTAGGCCTATCCATTATATGCATTCAAGTTTTCACATATTGCCACATCAAAACAAATTTTATTGCATTCAACATAGGAGAAAATATCTCCAATAATGTCAGAATTTTTTCGACAATCTTTATGCCCAAGGCACAAGTCGTACTTGATATCTTACGGTTATATCATCGCATAATAATTTTTTTTACCCCCACTGACATTATACCTTAATTTATGGACTATCAATCCAAAACATCACTTCTCTAGGTGAAACAAAATATACTTGAATTATATATTTTACTTGACCAATCATATATCTGTCACACTCTATGATGGATTTGAATTCAAGATCCTCGGCACTTGAGTGCTACCTCATATCAAAGCTACCGTCGATGATTATTTGATATCGATTCCAACATGACATAACATATATCTAATTCATAGTATTTTTTATTATTACTTGACTCATTCACTTTCAAATTGATCGAACATGCATCATATTTATCACAAGTCACAACCTCTTCATGAGTTGCCATAACCATTTAAACATGTGACATATTTACTGACTCACCTCGATGTCACCTTGAAAGATAAAGAACCCATCGCTTTACATTCTTTCTTTTGATAGAGTATTTATAAACTTAACAAATCAGGTTGTACGATAACCGCCTATCCAATGACCTTTCATGTCATTTTGATGATAAAATTATTTTTCACAGTTCAAAGGAATTTTGAAAAACTCATATTATTCTTACCTTTTATAATTACCACAATGATGACTATTATATTACAATATGTCCCTTCACGCCCCTATTTATACATTTAATCACTTATCGTCTTTCAGACTTATTATTCACCACTACCATATTCGTACTATAGAATGGAGCAACTGGACAAATTTTAAACTTATCATTTACTCTTACCACTTTCGTTTTAGGGAATGAAGAAAATTCAATTAAACGAATTTCAAGAGTTTTCATCAAAAATATATTATTTTGCCTTAGTCATCATTTTATCATCATTATGATGCATTGACACAAACTCAATGTCTTACCCATATAAGGCGTGTTACGCCATAATTTTATGGGATTTGAATCCAATACATTATGATCAAGGTGCATCAATACTCAAATTGATGTTTTATCCTCTTGACACGATAGAATTTGAATCTATCTGTTGACATCCTTTGAATGAGAGCAACGTCACAGTAACTCAAATTAAAAAAATTAGTTAAAAGAATTTTAAAATATTTAAAAAGGGTTAAAAGGGGGTAAAATGAGTTTAAAGAATTAAAAGGAGTCGCCACCTAATTTTTTAGGAAAACTAGGAAACTGATTAATTAATTAATTAATTAACTTAAAAGAGAGTTTGTGAAACTAATTTAATTCTAGGTGAGGGGTTCAAGTTATTCCAAAGGGAAGGAGTCAGGCTTCCTTCGAAATCCACAACTATGGTTTCCGACTGAGTTCCTTTTTTTTTCAAATTGAGCAGGAGAATAAAATAATGTACAAATATAATAAACATGCAATATACACAATAAAATAAAATAACAATATCGGCCTAAGGTCTACCTAACATCAATATATATATATATACAAAATAATGAATTAAAAAAATATAATTCGAAGTCCTTTCGAATAGCTTCAAGTAAGCAAGCCTTGGATATCTGTAAACACACTTAGTAAAAGTGTTAGTAATAAATAAATATGAATAAAATTGAATACATGAAATAATAACTTAAAAATAAAAACTCGTCTTATTAACATGGGAGGCCTTGGAAATTGACGGTAATTTCTTCATCAGCCAATTTTAACAAACAAAACATAAATATAAACATAAGTTCCGTATTCTAACATTGGGGAGGCCTCCAAAATCGGTGGAGAGATTTTTTCATTGGCCATTTTAACAATTTTAACAAACAAGTTATATGAACTTAAACTAAAAAATTTCCGCCTTTTAATAGAAAGAAGATGACAAGAGAAGTAAGATGGAAGAGAGAAGACTTTTCTTCTAGTCAAGTTTATCCTTCAAATGGTGAGAGATACCTCTATTTATAGTGTTGAGATATTACTCTCAGAAGTCATCCAACTAGTAGATACATGTTTATCCCTTAATGTTCTTATCACCTTGGAAGCATCCATACATGAATTGAATTAATTCTTGGATAGACTTAATGGACAATCCACACAACACAATGAATTTATATCAATTTCATATATATGGTGGGATAACTTATTTGAGATAAAAAAAAAATTAATGATTGTGATGTTCTGGTTAATTTTCTCGCACCTCAACTAATTTCATAGAATACAAATACAAGATAATTCTATCTAACAAAGCTAAGTCATACTCTTAGGTGCTGGGACAATTAATCACATGATAGATAACATGTTCTCAAACAACCCCTTTCAATCTCGTATAGTAATCGGATAAGAAATACGCTATTTATGTATTGATTTTAATATAATTTATACAATATTTGTTAGTTATATAAGAAAATAAGTTGTTAAGCGTGAAATGAATTAAATGTCAAAAACACTCATACATTATTCCTCTTTTTTTAGCTTCATATCTTAACTATTTAGAGTGCGAAAACACACCTAATCTATCAGTCTTTAGTTTAAAAAAACAACACCTCAATATTGATTGGACCAAATGTGTGCTCAGGCGCGTTTGGCTCAAAATTTTGTTCACATGACGTTTTTTGTTTGTTAACAATTTTTTTATCAAGGGTAAAAAATAGATTCAATTCAAACTAATTAATCATTTTTAGTGTCATACATAAATTATTGATAGCGTGAGAAATACACCTCAAAACTGAGTGGACCTAAAATGTTCATCCACGTGGCTTCCTTTTTCTTTTTTGCTAACACATTCATTTTCATAATTTTTCAATTTATTTTTAGAAAGTGATGTTATGTGTTTCGAGCTATATTTTTAGTCGGAATTGTCACATGATATTATCACTATTTTTCCTTGCCCATTTGTATGAAATGTAACTGCAGTTCCTTTTTCCATTTTTTATGAATAACATTAATGTAGGTATAATTTGATAGACCACCTTGTTAATAGAGATTTTCTTTCTCTCTTAGGGTCCGTTTAGCCATGAGATATCAAATTATGATACAAAATTATGATATGGTATCATAATATGAATCATCAAATGAAATTAAAGTATTGTTTAGACATGCAATATATAATTTTTGTGTTATATCTTTTCTTATAAACACAAGAATCTTATAAGTTGTAAAACTGTTAAAATAGCCCCAATTGTCTAATTAATTTTACCAAATAAACAAAAATTTATAAAATTGCATTATAAATTATTACAAAGTTATTTGTTCCCACTAAAGTAACTGTCTCATCAAACTTTAATTCAATAAAAAAATTAAACATAAATTGTATTGAACTAGTCTTTACTCTGTAATATAATTCTCACATAATACGGACAATCTCCTCACATTGAACTTGCATTTCTTGATCATGTGATTGAGAAGACGAACCAACATTGTTACTTTGAGCCATTTATTTGTCAATATGATTCGCAACTATATTTTCATGCTCATAGACCATAAATATTTCAGCACTCCTTTAGTATTCTCACAAATAATTATATAACACTGCACAAGCTATCACAATTTTCACTCATATGTCAATATCATAATGGTTCATGCCTTGAGTCAGTATTCTATTCTGAAATTTTTCCAAGTTTCAAAAGTCCTTGAAATTTTATATCGTAATTTTTGGAGAATATGAAATTACATCTCATGATAAGGAGTCATGAGATGTAATCAGCGTGAAATCGCATATACAAACGCTGATTCCATTTCACAATTCATATGGTGATATGGTATCACATGATTAAACGACTACACATGTTTTCTTTTTTCCACAAACTCCCTCACTTGTAATTTAAGGGACAACCTTAAATATATATTTTATCTAATGAAGTACATTAATCGCCCACCGTTAATTAATAACCAAAGACAGCTGCATTCTCTCCATAATAATACCCTATATATTGATACGGTATCACATGACTAAACGGCTACACGTTTCTCTTTTTCCACAAATTTCCTCACTTGTAATTTAAGGGACAACCTTAAATATATATTTTTATCTAATGAAGTACATTAATTGCCCACCATGAATTAATAACCTGAGACAGCTGCATTCTCTTTGTAATAATATCCTATATCGTGATATGGTATCACATGACTAAACAGTTACACGTGTTTCTCTTTTTCCACAAATTTCCTCACTTGTAATTTTAGGGACAACCTTAAATTTTATCTAATGAAGTACATTAATCGCCCACCATGAATTAATAACTTGAGACAGTTGCACTCTCTCCATAATAATTCCCACTAGCCCACAGAAATGCTTCCATACCATTTGAGCTATCGGGGAATGGGGAGTGTGTAAGCAATACATGGGAAGTGCCATTCAATCAATAGATATTCTTTTTACATGTTTACCTTGTATAGCAGTAAGATAGATTATCACGAATAATTCAATAAATCAACAGCACACACGTATATATAGGTTCCTCATACACACACACAAGACACATGTGTGTGTGACCAAGTATATCACAACCAAGCATGAAGATCCTTCTTAGGGTTTACAAGGGAAATAAAAGGTATAAATATAAAAGAGAGTCATCAATGGCGTCATGTTTGAAACGAACAAAAAGAAATTACAAGATAATCATGTGCCCACAGGTCTTCACAGCAAATCCAGCAAGACCATTCTCCCTCCTGATCAGGAAGACGAAAAATCAGAAGCCCCAAAGATTTTGGTTTTAAAAAAACAATGCTCAGGGGGGAAGTAGAATCAAAATTCCCCCTACCTGTATAACAAATAACCATGACAGAGGAACAACATAACATAAAAGGAAAACAAAATACTAAATCCCAAACAAAACAAGATATACATCCCCAACAAAATCAAGCTACTTAAAAGTCGTTATAATTCTATTCAAAATTCTGTTTCTTCTCTTTTATTCCCCGTCTATTTTCCTTCATTGCCATCACCAAATGTAAAGACTAAACTCATTGATTGCTTGAAGAAGCACACAATAGCTTCCAACCCCTGGTCGACGTAAAAATCAACTCTTTAACTTGGATTTACAACTGGACTGCGAATGTTGAGCACCAGCTTGTCCAGCCATCTCATTGCCACACTAATTAGATGGAGTACTTAATTCAGCAGATGATGATCTACTAAGATGTGCTTCGACATTTCCATGTGTTACAGTCTTATCATCAAATGCAACACGTTGGAGATTTTCAACAAGTAAATCAGAAGCAGACTTTGGTAGAGATTGAGGACTTGACACTGTTGAATTCTGAACTGATGGTGGCATGAGCCAATTAAACCAATCATTTCTCCGCCTTAACTTTTCACCCTGCAACACAATGAAAAAATATTTCAGAACCTCTGACACAATTTTGAGGCAAATACTACCCGGGTGTCCTAATTTAAGCATATCCACTATACTTTTTGATAACCATGGTGTCTGGGCCAGACAACACGGTCATCAACTAATTCCACATGATACCTGTCACCTCCCACAAGCAACAAGTATCAAATAACTCTGTCCACCATGACTTACGGCAGATGAGAAGAATCACCTAGTGTTTTTCGTCTCCGCTGGAATTTGAACTTGAAACCTCGTGCCTCTCCTAGTTATGAAGCACTAAATGCCGAAATAGGCACATGCAAGAGTGTAAATGCAAATACTACCAAAATAATTTCATGGTTAGGACATCAAAGCAATTTCCTCATTCTGAAGCACTAAATATCTTACTTAGCTCCGGACATCAGCAAACAAACACTATACAGTTCAAACAGCAGCGGCTGTGAACATAACAGGGATAATACGACCCATAATATTGTTTCTAGCAGATCTACTTCAAAGAACATGGTGGACAATGCATAAGGTTATTGACTTCTTAAAAATCATTTAAAAGGGTAACAGACTCTAGGTGTATACAAGATTCCATGCTCACATCTCTAACAGCTTTACAAGTGCTCCATTCTTTTATAACACAAGCACTCCACCAAAAACTCAAATAACACATAGTGAACCCTTATTTTATTTTATTTATTAAATTAGTGACCCCTTTCTTTTTGGCCAGAGAAAGTAGAGACTAAAAGTCTAAAAAGACCACAAACCACATATAGAAAGGATACCTGCACTTCTACTACAGTAGAGGACCTCGCAGCATTCAGTATTAGTTGTATATTATCTGTCAACTCCATTACCTGCAAAAATGAAAATGTGGTTCTTATCTTAAAACTGCAATGTATTTTATTGCATGTAAATGAGATGTAGAACCCAAAATCGAGATAAGAGTATGTTTTGGTCTACAGTGTTTTATTAAGTACAACTAATTTCATTTAGACATGCATTGTTCACAAAATTTCGGGCCTTCTTTTTCATCTCTAATGATTTGACAAATTCCGCTTCTTGTAGGACAAAAATTTCTTTCAGAAAACACCTATCCCTTCTGTTAGAACAGGAATTCATAAGAAAAAATAGATTTGATTGTATAGTGTACAACCATAGTGTATACAGAAATGACAGGCCAGAACAACTCGAGTTTTTCAATGGCAAACAAAGTTACCACAAAAAGAATTCTTAAGGCATGCATATAAGTGAGGTTGTGCTGAATTATACTGAAGAACCGTTGATCTAAAAGGATATCCACAGACTTCTGATCCACCTTCCACTCAACCCTGAAAGATTAATCATCCGGCACCACTGCCTTTGCAGCAAAAATGACGAAAAGAATCATCATAATAACATTATTATACAGAGAGAACATCAGATTGAACAAAAGCATACAGTCCAGTGCAAACTCCTATACAGATCAGAATTCTTTATATCATCTTAGAATATCAGGTAATCAGCGCAATAGTATGTCACAGCATACTTGAGTTAGTGTTAACTTCATCCCTCGTCGTTGAAACATACGATGTGGAACTATATCACATAATAAATAAGTTTCTTGTATTCCTTTTTCATCAAATTCTCAATAAATCTCTTCACTTCCCACATATTTAGACCAGTGTTGTCAAATGCGCGCTTTAAGCGCGTTTAAGCCCTGAAGCGAGGCTCAAAACATGTTGAGCTTCACCTCGCTTTATGCGCACTTCAGTGTCGTCATCAAGGTTCCACGGCAAACTTTTCCTTGCCAATGAGCCTCTTCTGAAGAAGTGACACTAAACAATTGACATTTCACTTTATCGTAAAAAAAATAATTTCTTTGGTCATATATATATTTTTTTGGATGAAATAAGTAGTTGTATTGAAAAGGCATCAAGGAGATGCTTGAAAGATTACAAATCAAATGGTTATAACTCCAAACAGTGCCCAAAAAAAAAAAGTAAGAGCTGCGAGTTGAGAATCAAAAGCAAAAGGCTCAAGGCTGCTAAGCCGCTAAGAGGGAACTGATAAAATCTATAAGGGGGATGAATGATGATATCATTTCCCGGGGAAAGGTAGGTTGCTCCACTCCAGCTATAAATTCTATGGTCATATATCTGCCATTCATTTTTTAAGATTATTAGTCTTGGACTAAACATATATATATATGTGTATTTTTTTTCCTATGCGCCTTTTTCATTAAGCACAGGCTTAATTTGCGCTTAAATCCCCAACAGACGTCAGAGTTTTTTGCACTTTTCGTCATTGATAACACTGATTTAAACAACCCTTCAAATGATTATCAGTTGCAATATCTTTGAGGTAAGACCGTAAGATTACCTTTATAAGTTATACTCCTTGAACAACAGAAGTTCAACAAAAGGCAGCAAGGACCCTACCACCTACTGTGGCCGGATAACCTTTAGCAAAGAACATTCACTTATTGCATTCCTAACCATCACATTAAACAGGCAATCATAATAAAAGCATTTTGTTCAAGTGGCTCTGGAGATTTAGCAGGATGAAAGAGTAGTCTGGAATAAATTAACTGAAGCAGTCTATGGCAGCAAATAAGGCTGGTATCCCCCCTTCAAATGTTCTATACAATAGGGAAACAGATCTCCATATTTTTTTTAATTTCTTTTTATGCCAAGGAAAACACGCAGCCGCTACCCTTTGGGTGCACAAAGGGTAAAACCCCTGCTCCTGTGCAATAACTCTCGCAAACCACAAAGGAGAGGTAACCAGCACTAGGCAAGCCTGGTGTGACGAATTCTACGCAGAAGGCAAACCCCTTGCTTTCCCTGGCAAGGGGATTTGAACTTGAGACCTCCAACATGGAAGTTCCAAGCTCAAACCACTGGGCCACCCCGATGGGTAAAGAGATCTCCACATTATTGGCAGAGTTACAACAATTTACTAGATTGGAGGTGGGAAATGATGCGAAAATAGATTTTGGACTGACTTATGGACTGGTGATGAGTTATTGAAACAAAAAGTTCCTCTTTTTTTCAGTTGTTGCAGTAACATAACAAAGATGGAGTTGTGACTGATTTTTTTTCCAACACCGGGTGACAGATGAATTTTGGAAGGAATCTGAAAGATTGGGAAATTAAGGATTTTTGTCAACTACAACTCAATTATACCCACATTGATCAGAGCAAGGGGGATTTACCAGTATGCTTATCTAGTAAGAAAAAATCATTATAGGAATGAAGTGTTATTGTCTTCCAATGAAGCATACGGAATATCAGGATACTAGCTGGCCATGGAAAGGGATCTGGATTCTGGGGAACTAATGCTCCTACTAATTGGTTCGATTGCAACATGGGGAGCTGCCTTAGTCGGGATAATCTTCAGAAGAAAGACTTTGCACTAAGTAATATATGTTACTTATGTGAAGTAGAGTTGGAGACTGTGAATCACATTCCTATGCATTATAATGTTGGGAATTTCTTTTTCATTATTTGTGGGATCTCTTGTATCATGCCTCAGAGTATGAAGGAATTATTGGAGAGTTGGCAGCACCAGAGAATGCGAAAAACTTTGACGGAAATTTGCAGAATCATACCTTAGTGCATATTCTGGACTATTTGGCTAGAAAGAGAAAGAAGTAACACTTTTAGACGGGCAAAAGGACCATATTTATAGAGTTCAAAACAAGTGTTTATATAATTTGTTTTGTTAGAGTAGAAGTAGTTGCATTGACAACATAGATCAATATATGGACTTTCTGGAGTTGCTAGGGAGATGCTGTAATTGACTGTATGGATACTCTCAAGTCTTCTGTAACTCTTGGTACCATCTTGGTACTTAGTCAACACAGCTTTACCTTATTAAAAAAAACATTATAATAGAACATTGGTGAATCCAGCAATTTGATATGCAAACAGTCATTTCTTGTGCTGACATGACTTTCTACTCATGATGCATAAACATTCCAGTCTAGTGACTTCGAACTCCAAATAAATACAATGGACATTAATACTTGGAAAAAACATCACAACAGAGCCCCATATGACATAAATTATACCATAGAATGATCAAATCCATCCAATTGCTTACAACTACCTGGTCATATCATAGACATGTCGAAGAAAAGAGGGACTACAAGATCATGCAACTCTACAAGTGTTACACCCCGGCTAGTTCGGATAATGTAGGAAATCTTTTCCTCGTTAAGGAAAGAGATAGAAAAGTTCATTAATTTGACCTTTTTACTCGTGTAACTAACTGAGGAAAAGCAACAATGATACGAGAGATTGAGAATTAGACACAGAGAGACCTCCGATTGAAATGACTACTAACTACCCACGCTCCCCCCCCCCCCCCAAACTGTTTTTTTAAAATAAGAGTATGGATCTCCAGCTGATTCTGTGCTCAAGTATGTCCTATTTTTGACTAATTCTATTATGCTGTTACCAAATCTTGAGGATAATCCTAAGGATATCAAAAAAAAT
Organism: Solanum lycopersicum; assembly: GCF_036512215.1. Classification (NCBI taxonomy): domain Eukaryota; kingdom Viridiplantae; phylum Streptophyta; class Magnoliopsida; order Solanales; family Solanaceae; genus Solanum; species Solanum lycopersicum. Next base: position 49,657,953 of record NC_090801.1, on the reverse strand, counting down.
TGTTACAGAAGACTAAAGAGGCTCACACTTTGCACCAGAAAAAAAAGTACAAACAGAGAAGGGAACTCCAAAGGATCAAGTAGAAAAACATCAGTCGATGTCTGTCCCCTTGTCTCTCCCTGTATGAGGAGAAAATACCATTGGCGTTTTCTAACCCATAAAAAAGAGCAAAGACAATTAACCAGGCTCAGCAACATTATTAAGATTTAAGAGTTATCAGCAATAACTTGAATTAATATGCCGTGATGCTTTTTCAAAAGAATGAGCTACTAATACACCTGAAAATATTAATCACGAACTAAGGGTCAAGAGAACACTCCAACCAACTCACTTTATTGAAGCCCGCTATTAGTGTAACCGGAACCCATCCATGTTCATCCATGTTCTTTCGCAAGAATATGTCCTTAATCAAATTCTCATTACTGCAACAAAATATAGTGACAATAAGACTTCAGAATACCAATTCCCAGTTAAGGCAGTTACTAAATAAGAGCAATTACATGCAAATAGAACAAAGACATATCTACCTGAAATAATAATCCATCTGGTTCACTATTCTAGTTTGCAACTGGGTATCTGGTACATGAACGAAGACAGGCGGCACAGGAGAAAGCATAGGCATTCTGAGTGGATCAGGGAATGGACCTGGAAAATAAAATACAGGTGGAACTTCTGCATATTGGTTTAAGTATCAGTAGAGACACAAAATGGGGTTTAGTAACTCAAAAAGAAAGATCTCGAGAAGTAAGACATCTCACCAGAGTAAACCATGGGAGGTTGATAGGGCTGTACAGGCATGGGTCCAGGTATATAAGGTGGAGATGTATGAGGTGGGGCCCCCATGAATGGCCTAGCTGGACCTCTCTGCGGCTGCATGTGTGCATCCCTATTCCCCCAACCTCTGTGGGGTTGCCGTTCCTGATCACGCCTACCCCCATGACCATTATGATACATGCCATCTCCACGGGGGTGTGGACCAAAATTGCCTCTCCTATTTGCATTTCGTTGATGTTGGTGGTCATTTCCACCATGTGATTGAGCTCCAAATCCCCCCCAGTGTCCACCATCTCTACGATTGTTATCCCTCGAAGAAAACTCAGCACCATAATTAGCTGACTTCCCAGAATTATTAAGGACTGTTTCCACCTCAAAACCATGTGCCTGTTGCTGAGAGAAGACACCATTTGCTGATATATTATGGTTTGAGTTACCACCACCGCGCTTCATAGACCTTTGGCGGCTGGGTACAACATGGTTCAGCATTGTATTAGGGTTTGCATTGTTAGTATTAGCTTGCCTGTGAGAAGCTGCTACCATCCCAGTGACCTGTAAGATCCACACATTTACATATAAATGAGCTGGTGGAACAATTAATTCATAGTTATGTTGCTCTAGCATGTGCATAGAGCAAAAACAACAGCAATTAGTGTTCTTGAATCCTAAGGTAGTTAACATCAGGTATATTAATTCTCAGTTCCAAAAATCATAGCATTGAGGAAAGTGGGAATAACCTGTGTTTCAGAAACTGATCCATCGGGCAGTGTTCTGGGTGAATCAGAAGACGATTTAAATGAAGCCTTGGTGGAGTCAGAGAGAGCAGGCCAAGAGATAGCACCCATAACAGGACTAACATCAGCTGTACCATTTGAGGGCTTATTCCAAACTGTCTTTTTAGCCCCATTGCTATTAGTGTCACTCTCAAACGCACAACCGTCCACTTGTTCAGAAAGCGAACAATCAGAGAAGTGAACTACTTGTATATTAGATTCCGATTGACCAATCTGAGCCCAGGGCGAGTAAACACCACGCGCGGCTTCTTCTGGTCGGCTAGACTGCTGTGGAGCAGTGTCAGCGGCAGCATTCCAGTGAGAATGATGGTTAATAGTAGATGTAGCCATTAAAACTAGGGTTTGTTATCGGAATCAAAAAATTTCAAAAGTGATAACCCTAATTAATCTCGAACCAGTGTATCTATACTTGAAATCCACTGATTGACAATAAACAATACATCTATCGAATGGATCAAAATTTTCTACTGATTAAGCATTAGAATGACATGAAAGAAATCGGAAAACGGAAAGTAAAAGGTTAGAAGAGAGTATAAACAAAGCAACTAACGATGGTTTGGCCGATCAGTCGAGAGAGAGAGAGAAGCCGTCTCTGTATCTCTCTCTGTTTTCTTCTTTGCTAAGCACTGGTGAAAAACCCAACTCACATTTGTTGTTGATTCAGAATATAAATTTACCAACTACCCTAGTCTTTTGGCAAGGACGGGCTTGTTTGGCAAATACCTATTTTGAAAAAGTATTTAGTTAATTATTTTTAAATCTAAGTAGAAGTAATTTTTCTATTCATCCATATATAGATATATATACTCATTGCATGTGTAAGTTATCGCATTCTCTCTACATTTGTAAAGCAGTCTTGCCACGAGTATGTGCATTATTATTGACGTATTAGAAGTGTACGTTGTGTTAAATAGCTTTTACATGAATGTATGTGGTAAATTATGAACGATAACATCAACTTAGGGCCTGTTTGAATTGACTTAAAAATTGATCTAATCTACGTTTTTAAGTCATTTTTAGCTTTTGAAAGTGTTTGGCAAGATTAAAAATAAATTTAAAATGACTTTAAATAAAAATTAAAAAATCAAAAGCAGTTCTCTCCTACTTTTTATTTTTTTGACTTAAAATTTTTTTAAGTCAATTCAAACGGATAGAAAACACACGCTCCCACAATGAAACTCAAAAGAAAATTGAAATAATTAGGTATATTTTCTTACCCTTTGAACTCATTAAATTAATAGTGACTAACAAAAGTTCGGACCAAATGTTATTCAAAACATTGCCTCGTAATTAAGGGTATTAATTAATTATAATAACTTTCTCTAGTTCAACTAAGGAGAATGTAAGAATTTTTTGTTGTGATGATATATTATAGGAAAACGTTAATTTGCAGTAATTGCATATTTGGTACAAAATTTCTTAACTAATTGCCTAATTAGAACTCTTATGTTGATGATTTAGTCAACCCATTTTTATTAGCCGTATTACTTGGATTCATAAAGAACACACACTCATAATATTTATATGGTTACCCTTCTTTAGGAAAGCAATTATTAGATATAAATTTTAAATATGTAATTTAATACTTTTAAATAATTTAATTACTTGTTAATTATCATCTAAGATCAAGTGCCTTTTTAGGACAAACTCAATTCAATTCATCTCAATAAATTTCTTACCATTTTCTAAATTATGAAAATCTTTCAAAATTTATTAACTTTCTATTACAATATGTATTCAAAATATTATATAGGTAAGAACAATATGAAAACGATTTATTTGAAGGGTTTTCCCCTCTTGTGAGAAGCAAACTAAAATAAGTTGAGCTTCTTCTTTTTTTAATTGCTTTAAATTTCCTTTCTCAAATGGCTTCGCAAAATTAGATTTTACCAAGTGAGCTTTTAATAGATATCATTTTTAGTTTTTGACATTTCTCTTCTTTTTTATATTAAAAAAATAAGTTTCAATATGTTTATATGGTATTTTCGATTCTTAATGAGATGATCTAGAAAGTAACTGAGGTGTTTGATCTCAAAAGAAAAATACTTGATTTAAAATATAAAGTTGCGAATTTATTGACTGGAAAATCAACTTACTCTTGAAGAAGAACAAATGAAACTTCTCATTAAGTATTGTGAGGAGGATTACCAATTGAATGAAGAGATTAATTTTAATCATATCATCAAATATTCATTTATAAAATGCTCTAATTAATTGCTTACTAACCTTATGTGATCGTTCCTTTTGCAGCATGAATTGGTTAAATTTTCTCAAATTTTTTTAGAAAATAGCCTGTGAAAACTGGTGTTGGTTGCGGAACTTTTTAATGACATTATATTTTACATATTTATTGCTTTAGCAATAAGAGAAAAATGTTGTATATTATTCAAAATAAATTTTAACTTTCTCTTTAAAAATTCTTATTGTACTGAAATGCTTTTGATAAAATATATTAGGATTTTCTTATGATTCAGTTTGTATTAACATATATAAAGTCAAATAAATAAAAAAACATTATAGCAAAAAAATACAAATGGAAATAATCATTGAAAGAGACAAATGTTTGATGACATTGTTTCGCTATCAATTTATATATTTTTGAAAAGAATCATTCAAAGGGACTGATGTATTTTGACAAAATATCAACAACTATTATTTCTAAACTCATAATTTGCAGAAAAAAACCATTCACTGCTAAAGTTTAAACTCATCGAGTTGATATTCTTAATCTATCGATATATAATTATCAATACAACACATAAAAGGAAAGAAAATCAGAAGTCCATTGTTCAAATGTTTGAACTCAATCAATTCGATGTTTCCCACATTGAATACAACAAACTTTTGTCCTCATTTCGTGTATTATAAAAATAATTGTTGACATCCTATGAAATGTAGTATTATAAAATTAATTAGTTGGCATGAATAATTTGATCATCTCAAAGATGTGCATACTGAGTAATAGAGATACATTGAAGAACTAAAAGATTATTTAAGAATTCTCTATGTTGCTTGTTCTAGTGATAAGTTGATTGGATTAACTAAAGTTGGAACCAAATTCCCAAATTCTGAAAAGTATAAAAGGTAAATATGAATCGGTTCACCTATCATGTGATATGATAAAGAGATACATTTATAATATAATCACATGTGCGTTTGTTGTCAACTTGCAGTTTAATTGAGTTAAGAGCACAACTTTCAGAATATGAAATCATTGCTTGTGAAAATAAAGCTCCATGTACTGATCTGAAATATCACACATACAAAAGTAATTGTATGCATCAGACCAATAAATTATGAATAAATTTTATTTCAATTGATTTATGGTTCAGGACCACATATTTTTCATCTAATTATTTTGATATGCAGTATATAATCAATGAATTTACAATGATGCACAAGAATAGATTTTTCAAAAGATTGAAATATATGTTATTTTGTCTAACATAAGGAGGAGATTAGAAGCAACACAAGAGTTGTAAATACTCCTATTGAATGTCCTTAAGGATATATTCTATAACATGCATGAAGCGTGATAGACTAATCAATTCTAAATAAAATAATCCTTGAAAAAAGGGAGAAGATCAAAGATCAAAATGATCATAATAAGGAGACAATGTGATCTTGAAGAGCTTACGACATTACAGTTCATGAAACCTTATGAGAGGGGTATGTACCTAAAAATAATGAAGTGATGAGATCTCAATAAGTTATGTCATATTGTGAATCGATATAAAATGGTATATCGTTGACGATATATTTGATACAATAGCGCGGAATATTGTAAAAAACTACGAGGATATGAATTCTACATCAATTAAAGCATGTTGATGTAGAAATAATTATCAAGTGAAAAGTGGAATGATGCATCTTGGTAAGCGCAAAGTTTATTTAACTTGCAATCTAGGCACTAGAAAATGTCATACATCTGATATTGAATGTTGTCACTTGACAAAATTGATATAAAAGTATTCAATGGGTTCAATATCTAAAGCATATACAAGTTTTTGAGAACTTATTTATAGTCTTCATAAGGACAAATTGATTTAAAATGCATAAAGTACATACAAGTATTGTTATGCAAGTTGATGACTAGAATTGAAACTCTTCGCTTAAAGAAGTTGAAGTAAGGAACTTGCAGAAATCTTTGATTATGAAAAAAAGATTCATAAATGGAGATAGAAGGAAGCATAATTCGTCAAAGTATTTTTACACTCATGAGCTCCCGAGAATGACGATATCAACATACAACAAGTTTGTTCAAATAATATTTTATTAGATTTATTCACCAAGTCTCTACCAACTACAACTTTCAAGAAGATGGTGCACAAGCTTGGAGAACGAAGATTCAAGTTTTTGGATTGACGTTCTCATTAGGGAAAGTTAATATGTGATGTACTCTTTTTCCCTCACAAGGTTTTGTTCCATCGGGTTTTCCTTGTAAGGTTTTTAATGAGACATTCATAAATCGTATTTTTAGATATGTGTACTCTTTTTCTTCACTAAATTTTTTTCTCACTGGTTTTATCTAATAAGGTTTTAACGATGCACATAATCTACCGACACTCAAGGGGGAGTGTTATAAACATATTTGTGTTATAGTAAATGTCTAAATATATTGAGTCCTTTTAGGATATGGTTAGAAATCCTACTTGGGAACCAAGTCAGATTTTCCCTATAAATAAAGGGTTTTCGTTCATTGTAAAGAAGATCTATGATTTCTGAATATACTTTAAGATGAATAAGAAGGTTTTTCTCTTCTCCCTACTTTATTCTTTTTGTAAATTTATACAGTTTCATAACACTCTTTTTTTTTTTTTGAGAAAATTTCAGTTGCATTATCTCTTTATTACCATCCAATTTCTAACAAAGTTGTAATCAACATTCGCTGTCTTGTCTTGATCAAGCGCATCTTCTAGCAAGACTATCCTAGACTAGTCGAAGGTCAGACAAATACATAGCCTTTTTAACTTGTCCCTAAATTTTATTTTGACAATTCAACTCAACTTTATTTTCATTTTAACCCTCCCACTTCATTTCCAATTTATCATTTAAACACAAAATACTAACTGCATATATTAATAAAATTATTCACATTTAAAAATGTTTGAGGCATCCTTTTTAGCGTTAGTAATCAATATTTTATTGTTAATAACCTTCTCCTCTATTTATTTTCTCTTCAACCCCATTTTTTCCTTCATATCTACTTTATCTATCCATTTATTTTCTTTTGATGTAATTGTGTCTTTCAACTTGCCTTAGTCAGCATATATACCCTTCAACATTGGATGTGCATAAATAGATCCTTAAACTTGTATAAAATTAAAGAAATGAACACATTCATCTAATGTGACGTCTTACGTGTATTATGTCACGTAAAACATGTGTGCCTACTTATTTAATTTTATACAAGCTTAAGTGTCTACTTGTATGCTCTCAAAGTCTAAGTGCATATATTATGCCTTTATATTATAAACTTGTATTAGTAATCTATCTGAGTTGGAGGGTTAAAATAGAACAAAACTAAGTTGAATTGAAGTGCCAAAATAAAATTTTGAGATTGAGCTAAAGGGGTTGTGTATGATGTTATGACCCTTTCCAAGTCATAGCATCATACATAGATAGGCGATTCCAGTTCAATTTGTTTAAGTTCAACTAAATTAACCAGTGCTAGAACAAACAAGCAAATGATTGATTAAAAAATTAAAAGTAATTTTTCTTATAAGAGCAAAAAGAAAAACAGCTCAACTCAGCTAATCATATATAGGTATGCATCGATGTACTCAACTGTGTGTAAGCTATTTAACATTTGCTAGCAGATTTTTATAATCTGTTTTATGGATATTTTAAATCGATGAATCCAGCTATATGCATATATAACTTCAAGTATTATTTCTAAGCAACTGAACATTTTCTATAGAAAGCAATCAACTCTCAGGTTCATATATCACGATTGGTCTTGGTGCTGAATCTATTTTAAGATGTTATAAAATAACAACAGAAAGAAGAATAAATTAAATCATAGGCAATAATTATACATGAAGGATATTTTAGTACAAAAAAATTATTCAACATATATTCATTATCTACTTTGTTATGAATTACTATTAAATCAGTTTTTATTTTGAAAACTTTTGAAGTATTTGTTATTAAACTTTTTGATTAAAATTGGTGAAGTTCGAGCACTAGTAATTGTAAATATAATTATCAATCTTTTTATTTTCATGTTAGGTATCCAATATTTATATTCTAATTTGTATATTTTATTATCAATCCCACTTTCATTGACCATTTTAAGTCAAAAATCACAAAAGGGCTCGGAAAAATATCAAAAATCTCAAAATCTGAAAGAAGGGTCAAACTAGACCAAACTCGGCATTCCGGAGCTAGCCGCGCTGACGGAATTCTCATCCGAGTGCATTTACTCAGAATGTTGACTAAAGTCAAACTTAGCCTTTAACTTAAAGTTAAAACTCCTAATCACACCAACTCACACTAAAAACTTTGAGAGTCATGTCGACAATGCTACTAGCCTAAAATGACCCTTTCGAAACTGATGGAATCGTCAGAATTGGATTCTGATGTCATCTTCTTGAACTTTTAATCGAGATGACCTCTGATGGAAATTTCGACTGCGCCATTGAGTCCGGAATGTCAACTTTGGTAGGGTAGCATATCTGTTTTATTTTTATCAGGTTTCGAACGGATTTCGAGCACCCGTCGGAGACTTTAAAGAAATTACACAAAGCTGAAATCTGGTGCAGCCCTTTAACAACCAGAATTTGGGGTTTTAATGACCAGATTTTTGGGTTTATTAGCGACCAGCTTCGTCCTTATAAAAACCCAATTTTCAGCCTTTGTGTTTTACTTTAAAATTTTGATATTTTGAGCAATAGAACTCCAAATTGGGCGATTCAAAAGGCTAAGTTGTGAGATTTTTCGAGGGCAACGCATTGGTGAGCTTGGAATCTGATTTGGGGACCCGATTTGAGGTAAATTTTGTGTTTTAACAGCTGTTATAGCTCATTTTCGAGCTCAACTTTTGGGAAACTTTTAGAAGGTGATTTCTTGGCCATTTTAGGTCCGAATCTAGTGATTCAAGAGCCTATATTGTGAGATTTTTCATGAGGATCATTGTGGTGTGATTGGTTTTGGCTGTTGGACCTTCATTTTTGGTAAATTCTTGTAAGTAGCTGCTGCCATTGTTACTGATTTTTAGCGTAGAATTTGAGTTTTTTGTTGCATGTTCATGTTGGGACTGTCTTGAGTCCTGAATTGTGTTCCATTCTGGTACACAAGTTCCGAGAGTTGTTTAGGACTTTTATTTGGGGTTAATTCTGAATTTCTCAACGCAAATCCCACTTTTTCCATTTTGACCGCAAAATTGACCCGTCTCCGTTTCTTGCGATTTTAGTGTTTAAATGACCGTAATAACGTTATGACTCTATTTTTGATAGTGTATCAATATTTCGAGGCCTTTTAGAAAGTAAAAGATCCGGGGAAGTGAATTTTGGAGCGCGCGTGATCTGCGTTCAGGTAGGCTACGGTTTCTCTTCTTAGATTGAACTCGAACATGTGAATGCATGTTAATTAGTTGGGATTTGGGTTGGTTAGTTATTGGATCATGCATAGGTGTTAAAAATCATATTTTCGGCCTTTTTCTGAGAATTATCGGGTAACTGTGAGCATGTTTATTGTTACTAATTGACCTTCTTTGCTATATGGATTACTTGTATGTTTGAATACTGGTTATCAGAAGTATGTTGGGCCTTAGTTTAGGTTTGACTAGGGTTTTCCTTAGAAATGCATGATTCAAAGTCGGTATGACTTAGTTTAGCCTCGACGTCGCTCAGTCGGCTTAAATCCTTGTAGACTGATGTAGCAAACTTGAGTCTGATAGTTTGGTATTTATCTAGACGATGAGCTCGCTCCAGCGATAGTTACTCTTATTTCTTCGATGTTACAGCTTCTCGAGTTACGTCAATGACAATGAATTCTGCTCCGTGATTCAAAGTTGAGTTTCGATTCGGCTTTAAAGACTTACATTGATTAGCTAAGTATGGATGGTGTTCCACGGGTATATATGATTATGGATAGATAAAGACTCTTTCAACAGCTATTTGACATCTTTGTCGGGTATTCGAATTTAAGGTCCGGTCTCGACCATCCACATACTTATATAGAGCATCCGGTTAGAGGTCCGGTCTCAAGTATGTAGAGCATCCGGTTAGAGGTCTGACCTCATTTACTTATATTTTGAAATTGGCTACTTGTGTAATTCTGGTGAGCATCCGGTTCAAGGCCTGACCTCCGTACCGTCAGATTCTACTTTTTGGTTCGGTGTTCTTTGGCCTCGAGTTCTATTCTCCTTAAGTTATAGTTATTTTGTGTACTCGTCGGGCTTATGGGGGTCCGTTCGGGTTTTTATTTAAACTTGCGCACGAGTGTACCTTCTGGGCTTATGGTGGCTCCAGTTAGGTGTAGTTAACTTATTTGTATTAATTTAGTTAGATATTTATACACTCGTGTGCATTACAGTGTTACTTAGCCTTCCGTTCTTGACCTCTAGTTTTGTGATTCCGTCTTTTCATATTGCTTTACTTTTCTAGTTCAGTCGGCCTATGATGCCTACTGGGTACCTGTTATTTGGTATTCATGCTACGCTCTGCATCTATTTTCGTGATGCATGTCCGAGCACCAGTAGTCAGCGTTGATCGAGTTTGGAGCATTTCCGGTCTGGAGACAGGGGTGAGCACACAGCGTTTTGTACTATTTCAGTCTCCATCTATTTATATAAAGACTTGTCTTTTACTTTTCGAGACAGTCTAGTTTCGGTGGTCCACTGTTGGGACTTGTACTCGTTTTGTTGGTAGCTCTGTATTAGTGAGTTCCAGGCTTTGAAAGGGATCCTTAATTGTATTTATGTTTTGGTTTGCTTATGTTGTTATAGTAATTTTTCTTAGTCTTGTTTAGTTTCTACCCTCGCACCCATTACGTGTTGTTCTGGGTTACGGTTTGGCTTACCTACTGGTGGGTTATAGTATGTGCCTTCATGGCTCGAGAAGTTGGGTCGTGACAAGTTGGTAACATCATCTTTACTCTAACATTGAGTGAATACTTCTATGTCAAATCATGATTTGATAACATGTTTAGTTGATTACTAATTATAAGACATCTAATTTTTTAGAACATATAGCTCAATAAGATAAAAAGAAATGTTTTTAATAAATAAATAAAAATAAAATAAAATGATGAGTCCCACCTCCCACACTTTTTGACTTGAATTACACTGGTTAGTCGCTATAGCGTAATAGAAAAAGTGGCGCGACGCCTCGAGACCGGGATTGTGGGGCCTGGGGGCTCGAGGGTGGGGGTATGGGGGCTTGGAGATGCGACACTCGAGGCTTATGGGATGGGGGCCTCGGGGTGCGATGCCTCGAGGCTGGGGAATCCTCAGGGCGAGACACCTCAAGGTTTGGAGTAAGAGGGCCTCGGGGCAAGATGCCTCTAGCCAGGGGTGGGGGGCTTGGGGCGCAACATCTCGAGGCTCTGGGGGGTACCTTGAGGTGCGGCGCCTCGAGGCTTGGAGGAGGCCTCAGGGGGCGACGCCTTGATGATAGGGTAGGAAGGGCTTGGGGTGCGCGCCTGGACATTGGGGAAGTGGTGGCCTTGGGCGCAATGCCTGGAGGCCGGCGGGAGGGGGACCTGGAGGCCTAGAGGGGGAGAAGGGGGCGACGCCTCGAGGTTGGGGCAAAGAGGACCTGGGAGCGCGACACTTGGAGGTTGGGACGGGGGAATTAGGGGCGCGACACCTGGAGGTTGGGGTGGGGCCCTAGGGTGTGATGCCTCGAGATAGGGGAGGGGGCCTCGGGGCGCGATGCCTCAAGGTAGGGGTGGGGTGATAAGGCCTCGTGGCGCGATACCTTGAGGATGGAGCCTTACAGCACGAGGCCTTGAGGGTAGGGTAAAGGGGCCTCGAGGGTCCTCGGAGGCGGGGCCGACCTCGAGAGCCCTTGGAGGCGGGAGGTCGGCCTCGAGTCTTTGTAAAGGGGTCGGCTTCGGGGCTGGGGCGAGGGTGGCCTCGGGCATGGGCTGCCTCAAGGTCGTGGGGGGCAGCCTTGGGGGCACGGGTGGCTTCCAAATATGTAAAAAAATCATATCTAAAAAACATACATGCATTTTCAAAGATCATATACACATTATGCATCAAGATACAAAATTGAGATACGTCAAAATTGAACATTAAATACATATCAAAAATCATATACAGAAGTTCATATACAAGATCTGCGGCTTAAATAATAGATGAATAATATACACATACCTCACAATCACATTTTGCCGTCTACGGTTGAAGGTAAAAACACAATTGAATGATTAAAGTATTATTTTTACAATTCTGCTTGAACCATCTTATTGCTCGAATTGTGCATTTGTGGGTGTAGTCATTCTAGCACAATGGAGGACCAATAATGATGGTGGAGAACGTGGTTAGAGAGAAGGCAGGAAGACCAATAATGGTGGTGGAGGACGTGGGTGGAGAGAAGGGAGGAAGACTACGACTGGAAGATGAGAATTTGAATTGTTAATGTACCTATAATTAAGGAGTTCAAATTTTAAGATAATTATCCAATATCATATTTAAGAGATCTGTATATCTGACTTAACTTTTAACAAGTGATACTATTTTTAAACTGGTAAAAGATTATAAATATGGTAGTTAAGTATGTAGTTTTAAGGGGGAATAAAATTATTTGAAAGATCAAGGTGCAATAACTTATAAATAAATCACCTACAATGTTTCAAGGCTAAATTTTTTAAATATGTGAAAGACTTCCATGCTAGAATGTCCCCGATTTGAAGTAGTACATCCCATCGTCGCGCTGACATTGATCTCAGAATGGCTGAGTATGATGCCACTACAGACCCACATGAGCACATAATGGTGGCTAAAGATAATGGCTTGGCTTCAGACGAGATTGAATTAGTTCTGATCAAGAAAATTGACAAATCTTGTGGCACTTGGTTATTTACTTGCAAAGTTGAGTCTGTAGAAAGAACATCTCCGTCCATTATATAATCAGAGATGAATCACATGAACATCTCCATCTATTAAGTCGTCAAAAATGAATTACGCTAGTATCGTTGGCGCTATCATTAAGAGCAGATGATATACTTCTGTACATTAGGATAAATGAGTGATAAGCAGTTGGAACCTCAAGTATGGCGAGCTTTGTTGTAGTATTTGACTTGTTCTACATTTGACATATACTAAACATATTGGTGACCCCATTGCATTCAAATCCATATAGTTGCGTTTGTAATAAAAATAAGTAAATCACAACCAAGCATAAATAAGTGCTGCAAGGGCAACAAATGCCACTTTTTGAGAAGGTATAAATATGTATACATAAATATAAAAGAGTCAATGGTGCTATCTTTGGAACAAACAGAGACAATAACAAGGTAACCAAGTGCTCAGAGCCAGCACAAAAGATCAGAAGCCAGCAACTCCATACCTTTCAGTAAGCCTCTACTTCAAAAGATAAATGCCCCAAGGATTTTGGCTCAAGGAGATGAAGCTGAGGGGCTGCATGGGGAAGTAGAACCAAAATTGCCCATGCCTGTATAATAGATAACCATGACAGAACAACATAACATAAGGAAAAGAAAATACTTGTGTCCCCAACAAAACAAAATATACACCCCAACAAAATCAAGCTACAAGCATGCTTAAAGAAATTATAATTCTATTGTCAATTCTGTTTGTTCCCCTTTTATTCCCTGTCCATTTCCTTCATGAGATGTCATATAGCCACCACCAACACTATAGACTAAACTCATCGATAGCTTGACGAAGCACAACAGCTATCTCTTCACTCCAGAATAGTTAACTCTTTAACTTGGGTTTCCAAGTGGCATTGGCTGTGAATGCTGAGCATCAGCTTGTTCAACCATCTCATTGTCAAACTGCAGAAATGGACTACTTAATGCAGTAGATGATGATCTACTAAGATGTGCTTCAGTGTTTCCATGTCCTGTAGTCTTATAATCAAATACAACACGTTGGAGATTTTCTGCAAGCAAATCAGGACTAGGCATTTGAGGAGATTGAGGACTTGACATGGTTGAATTATGTACTGATGCTGGTATCAGCCAATGAGACCAGTCATTTCTCCGCCTTAACTTTTCACCCTGCGACACAAGGAAAAAAAAAATTTAAGACCCATAACAGTTGAGAGACAAATACCATCATGTATTTTCTAATTTTAGTATAAACACTACGCTTAAAGCCCATTTGGATTGGCTTGAAAAGCAGCTTTTAAGAAACAACTTTTTGAAGTTAAAACTTCAATGGCTTATAATTAAATCAAAAAAATAAAAAGTAGGGAGAATCCTACTTTTGACATTTAACTTATTTGAAGTTATTTAAATTTGTCAAACACTCCCAAGAGCTAAAAATGACTCAAAAGTAGGTTTGACCAACTTTTGATTCAGTCCAAACATACTCTAATACTCCTTCCATCCCATTTTCTATGACACCCTTTCCTTTCAGTCCATCCCAAAAAGAATGTCACCTAACTATAATTGAAAGCACTAGACAACAAAATAGGCCCATGAAAGAGTGTAAATGCAAATACTACCCAAGTATTTTCATGGTTAGGATAAGGACATAAAGCAATTTCCTAATTCTGAAGCATTAAACAATCTCAATCAGCTTAGAAGACATCAGCAAATCATTAAATAAATCAAACAGCACAACTGTGAACCTAAAACACATTAACAAGGATGAATTGCAAACCATTATTTTGTTTCTAGCATGACCAACTTCAAAGAACATGATAGGCAATGCATAAGACTACTGAATTCTTAAAAACTATTTACGAGGGAAACAGGCTCTAGGTGTACACAGGATTCCACGATCACATTCTCTGATATTTTAAAAAAGTGCTCCATCCTTTTACAACACAAGCACTCACCGAAAAACTCAATTAACACATATTGAACCTTTCTTTTTAGACAGAGAAAGTAGAGACTAAAAGCCTAAAAAGACCACAAACAATATATAGAAATAGAACGGATACCTGCACTTCTACAACAGTAGAGGACCTCACAACATTCAGTATCAGTTGTATATTATCCGTCAACTCCATTACCTGCAAAAATAGAAATCCGATTCTTATCTTAAAACAAACAATTTGAGGTATTTTATTGCCTGTAAAAATGAACAGTCCATAAATCGAGATGAAATATATTTTGGATTCTATATTAAGTTCAACTAATTTCATTTAGAACCCGCATTAATCACACAATTTCTTATGCTACCTTTTCAAAAAAAAATCACGAAATTTCGTATCTCCCGTACTCAATAATTTCCACAAGCACAAATTCTACTTCTTATATGACCAAAATTTCTTTCATGAAATACCTATACCTCAATTCGTACAGAAATTCATAAAAAATAGATTTGATTGTAGTGTGTAATTGTACACATAATTGGCAGGCAAAAAGTAAGGCAGGTTTTTCACAGCAAACAAAATTATCACAAGAAAAAGGCTAAAGGAATTCATCAAGTAATGCTGCACTAGGATATAATGAAGAACGGTTGATCTCAAAAAATATTCACACATTTCTCCAAGGGCCTTCACCACAACCTCGAAAGATTAATTATCCAACATATGTCACGGGAGTGTCAGCAAAAATGGCCGAGCTATCACAGAAAAGGTTATTATACAGACAGAACACTGGTTTGAACCAAAATCATACAGTCAAGTACAAGCTCCCTAAAATGTGGTACAGATCATCATCCTTTATACCATCTTAGAAAATCAAGTGTTCAGCGAACTAGCATGTCAGAATATTTGAGTTAGTGTTGAGTTTATCCCTCATTGTGTAGATATAAGATGTGAATTGCATCTCCCCCAATGAATAAGTGTGTCCTGTATTTTCCATTTTCGTCAAATCCTCATTAAATCTCTTCACTTCTCTTATTTTCTCACATATTAGGACAACCCTTCATAATAGTTCATACGATTTTCAGCTGTCAATATTTTCAAGGAATTACATTTTCAAGTTATACCCCTTGGACAACAAAGTTCAACAAAAGCAGTCCTACCCTACAACCTACTGTGTCCAGATCACCTTGTAGCAGAGAGCATTCACATATTGCACTCATAACCATCCCATCAAACAGGTACTGACTCAAAATAGCCCAGCTGTACTATATACATAGAACATTGGTATATCCAGCAAACATCATATGCAAACAGTCATTTATTTGACATGAATTTCTGCTGATGATAAATAAGCTATTCAGTTTAGTGACCTCAACTCCAAATTAATACAGTGAACATTAATACTTTGAAAAAGCATCTGGATAAAGCACCACATAACATAAGTTATACCATAGAATGATCCAATCCATTCAATTGCTTACAACCACCTGTCATATCATGAACCTGCCGAAGAAAGAGGGCAACATCATGCAACTCTGCAAGTGTTCCACCACAACTAGTTCGGACAACGCAGAAATTTCCTCCCAAAGGAAGGAGTTTATAGTCCTCACTAATTCTACTCTTTTTTCCTCTTGTAATACTATTAAGAGAGAAAAGTTAACAGTGATTAGAGAAATAGAGACAGAGGCCTGGCTCTTTTCCACTGATTTCATGTTCAACTATGTCCTACTTTTACTAAAATTCTATTATGCCGACACCAAATCTTGAGTACAACCTAAAAAGCTCGAAAACAAGCTGTTACAGAAGACCAAAAAGGCACACCATTTGCACCAGAAAAATGTACAAATAGAAAAGGAAAGTCTAAAGGATAAGATACAAAAACATCATCACCGGTCGTCAATCCCCCTCTCTCTATCCCTGTTAAAGGAAAAGATATCTTTGGGATTTTCTAACCAATAAAAAAGGATCCAAGGCCATTAAACAGGCTCACCAACATTATTAACAGTTACCAACAATAACATGAATTAATACGTGGGATGCATTTTCAAAAGACTGAGCTACTAATACACACGAAAATATAAGCCAAGAACTAAGGGACAAGAAAACACTCCAAACAACTCACTTTCTTGAATCCTGCTATTAGCGTAACTGGTACCCATCCCTGTTCATCCATCTGCTCTCGCAAGAATATGTCCTTAATTAAATTCTCATTACTGCAACAAATTTAGGGACAAGAAGAGTTCAGAATACGAAAACAATTAAGGAGTTAGCAAATAAGAGCAATTACAAGCAAATAGTACAAAGATGCATCTACCTGAAATAATAATCTATCTGGTTCACTATTCTATTGTGCAACTGGGTATCTGGAAGATGAAAATAGACAGGTGGTACAGGAGAAAGCATAGGCATTCTTAGTGAATCAGGGAACGGACCTGGAAAATAAAATAATGGTGGAACTTCTGCATATTGGTTAAAGTATCAGTAGAGAGACAAAATGGGATTTACTAACTCAGAGAAAAGATTTCAAGAGTAAAACATCTCACCAGAGTAAACCATGGGAGGTCGATAGGGCTGTACAGGCATGGGGGTAGGTATAAAAGGCGGAGACGTATGAGGTGGGCCCCCCATAAATGGCCTAGCTGGACCTCTCTGTGGCTGCATGCGTGCATCCCTATTCCCCCAACTTCTTTGGGGTTTCCAATCCTGATTTCGACGGTCCTGATCACGCCTACCCCCATAACCATTATGATACATGCCATCTCCACGGGGGTGTGGACCAACATTGCCTCTCCTATTTGCATTTAGTTGATGTTGGAAATCATTTCCACCATGTGATTGAGATCCAAATCCTCCCCATTGTCCACCATTCCTATAATTGTTATTATCCCTAGAGGAAGACTCAGCACCAGAGTTACCTGACTTGACAGAATTATTATGGACTGTTTCCACCTCAAAACCTTGTGTCTGTTGCTGAGAAAAGCCACCATTGGCGGATGCATTATGGTTTGAATTACCACCACCGCGCTTCATAGATCTTTGGCGGCTGGGTACAACATGGTTCGGCATAGTGTTAGGGTTCACATTATTAGTATTAGCTTGCCTATGAGAAGCTGACGCCATCCCAGAGCCCTATAAGATCCACGCATTAACATATAAATGAGCTTCTGGAACTAGTGTGGACAATTAATTCATACACAGGTTGCTCTAGCATGTACACACAACCAGAAGATATATAATCAAAATATAGGACATGCAATAAAACAACGAGAACCGAGCAGCAGATGGAGCAAAAAGAACATCAATTAGTGCACCTTAAACCTAAGGTAGTTAACATCAGCTATATTAATCCTCAAATCCTAAACTAATCAGTTACAGCAGAGTACAGAGAAAAGGAATGGGGGAATAACCTCGTTGTCAATAAAAAGGAATGGGGGAATAACCTCGTTGTCAATAAAAAGGAATGGGGGAATAACCTGTGTTACAGAAACTGATCCGTCCGACAGAGATTTGAGTGAATCAGAAGAAGGCAATTTAGGTGAAGCCTTAGTGGAGTCAGAGAGAGCAGGCCAAGAGACAGCACCCATAACAGGACTAACATCAGCTGCACCATTTGAGGGTTTATTCCAAGCCGGCTTTTTAGCCCCATTGCTGTTGGTGTCACTCTCAATCTGAGTGTCTATAGCAGCATCTTCTGGCGATAAGGAAGACGCATTACCGGCTGTCAGCACTTCATCAGGAGGCGAACAATCAGAGGAGTGAACAACTTGCTCACAGGATGCCGGAGGAGAAAGTGGAGGTGAAGAGGAGGTGACCGCAACGGTAGATTCTGATTCGCCAGTGCGAACAGCCTGTGTCCAAGGTGAGGAAACACCACGCGCGGCTGATGATCGCCGTGACTGCTGTGGACTGCTGGGACCACCGGTGCCGGTTCCGGTTCCGGTTCCGGTGTGAGAATGATGTACCGGAGCCGGGTTAGTAGTAGGGGTAGCCATCATCAAAACTAGGGTTTCTTTGTACGGAATTAAAAAAAAATCAAAAGTGATCTCCGTAAATCTCTGGAAGACGGATTTCTAATTAGTGCCTCTATTATACTTGAAAATCTGTTAGACTACTATTCCCAAAGAACAAATAAACAAATATTGAATCGATCAAAATTTTCTACAGAAATACTGTAAATCAATGAATGCAAATAAAAGTTAGAGATTATTATAACTGATAAACAACAATTCGAAGATGATTTTGCACCAAAACAAACTCACAGAGCAGAGAGAGACGAGCTTTCTCTCTCTTCCTCTCTCCTCCGAGCTTTCTCTCTCCTCTTTCTCTCTCCTCTTCCTCCTGTGTGTGTGTGTGTTT
Organism: Solanum lycopersicum; assembly: GCF_036512215.1. Classification (NCBI taxonomy): domain Eukaryota; kingdom Viridiplantae; phylum Streptophyta; class Magnoliopsida; order Solanales; family Solanaceae; genus Solanum; species Solanum lycopersicum. Next base: position 49,639,073 of record NC_090801.1, on the reverse strand, counting down.
TATGTTTATGTTAAGAGAGTAGTATTTTTCTTCTTTGCTTTAATAGCAGTTAGAGAAAACCCAAACCAAATGGTAGTAGAAATCTTAGATTTACGAAACTACCCTTGTTCTAGAGTTTACTTTGCGGTAAAAAACTAGTTTTACCCGCATGGTTTTTATCGGAGGGTTTTACCCTCGTTATAGTTATAATAGTCAATTAAATATCAATATACATACCCATAAATGTATTTTACCTAGCAATTGTAAAAATTTTAGACATAAAATAAGGTTTTATAGTATTATGAGGTTATTTATAACTATCTAATAATAAATGGCCTTTTTTTAGTAAATTTCATTTTTAAATTTTTAATATTTAAAATTTAAAAATAATATCTTTTCACGTGTTAAACGATAATAATTTTATAATTTTCTTGTATAATTCAAATTTAGGATGGTGTGTTAGAGTTCATCTCTATTTGAATTATTTGCTTATACGTTACGCTGTTTGAGAGTTGTCGTGTAGCATTTATAAACAATGCATTGATCACTATAACTTTTCACGTTTTTATTTAAATTTTGAATTTAATTATCTAAAACTATAATTAAAGGGTATTATGTGAAATCAGAATCTTCCTAGTGACATCAGTCTATCTAAATACAGAGACATTAAACTTGATGATTTACTTATGTGATTTAATATATTAGTTTGATTTGGATTTTTTCATAAATTTATTTAACATTTAGCTCAAATAAATAATGAACCAATATTAAAGTTAAATATTGAATCACCAAATCAAATATTGGTCAACAAAATATTTATGGGATATTAATCATTTTTAATTCAATTTGAATGTTAAATTATTAATTTTTAAGAAATAATTACATATGACATAAAATTGTAATCTTTATAATTTTATATAACGTCTAAAATTTTATATTTACATAAAAATTATTTTTATATTCAATAAATCAAATATTTAGCACCAACTATCATAATGAAATCTTTGTCCCTCCATTTGGTCAAGATACCTTTTCGTTTCTCTTCTTAAATTATTTTGATTGATTCGAAAATTAATATTTAATCACAAGAATATGAAAGGTCATTTTTTTTAACCTTCCGCTTTCATTTAATTTTTTTTCAAATTTTCTCTTCTTAATTATTATTATCATTATTTTTTTTTAAAATAACCTTATTTAAATTATATTTTAATTTTAATATTATTTGTTAAAATTATAACTAAAACATACTCGCTTAATCTCAAAATTTTCAAATAAAATAAAAAAGTAATATGTAGTAGTCTGTATACGAGATTGAACATATGCCATTGCATTCTATCAAATCATCAAGTTAAGTGATTTTGATAGATTTTAGTAATTTAGGACATAACTTATATATAAAAAAAATGCATTTAAATTCTTAATATTTTTTGTTGAAAAAGTGTCTGACAAACGATGAACGGTAATATACTCATACAATTTAATTGTATTAAGAGGTTATTTGTAATTATTCAATAAATGATTTGATTGTATAAAATATTTTTTTAAAAGTAAATTTTACTTTAATTTCTTAATATTTAAGATTTGAAAATAATATCCTTTCACATGTAGAACGACAATATTTTTACAACTTTTTCAACAGATAGTCCAAATATAGAGTGGTATATTCGAGGTCATCTCCACTTAAATTATTCATTCATTTGTCACGTGATTTGAATTTGTCATGTAGCATTTATAAGTGATACGTTGATCACTATAAACATTTTATGTTTCCGTTTAAATTTTAAATATAATTATCTAATAATAAGTGGACATGGCATTATGTGAATATAAAATCTTCCTTCTACTGACATGAGCCTACTACTATCTATATGCAAAGAGTTTAAGCTTGATGATTCACTAAAGTAGTTCGATATATTAGTTTGATTTGATTCTTTTATAAATTGAATTAATATTCTACTTAAAAGAAATAATGAATCAACTTAAAAAATTTAAATACTGAATTATGGAACTGATTAATAAAAATAATTAAGAAATATTGATCCTTTTTAATGCAATTAAAAAGTAATTATATATAAGATAAAAATGTAATGTTTATTATTTAATGTAAGGATTAGAACTTTCAATTTACCTACGGATCATTACTTTCAATATTTTGATCAATCAAATATTTGGTACCAACTATCATAATGAAATTTGAGTCTATCCATTTTGTCAAGATATCTTTTTATTTTCTCTTCTTAAATTTACTTTTGTTTATTCGAAAATCAGTATTTAATCATAGAAATAATTAAAGAAAATTATTTTTTTTTACTTTTTACTTTTAATTTATTTTTTTTCAAATTTTGGACTTTCTAATTACTATTATCTTTATATATATATATATATATATATATATATATATATATATATTAAAAAATAACCTTATTGGAACCGTGTTTTATTTTTTTAGAAAATCAAATATTATTTGAAAAAAACTATAACCAAATCATCCATAATTTCAACTTCAATTTTTTTTTTTTAAAAAAAAAAGCGAAAAAATAATTTATAATAATATGTTGTACCCCGTATATGAGATTTAATTTATGACATTGTATTCTATCTATTTCGAACTTGGAACAAATTTAATTATATATAATATATATAAAAAATTCAGTTAGTGAAGTTAGGTAATTTTACTATTTTTTAGTGATTAGGGATATAACTTATATCAGTGTATTCAAATTCTAAATATTCTTTATAAAAAAAGTGACGGACAAATGATAAACAGCAATAAAGTTTAATTGTATTAAGAGGTTAGTTGTAATTATCTAATTAATTACTTGATTAGATAAATGATTTTTTAAAAATAAGTTTTACTTTACCTCCTAATATTTAAAATTTGAAAAAATATTCTTTCACATGTTGAACAATGACATTTTCACAAATTTTCCAACAGATAATCCAAATTTAAGATGATCTGTTCGAGGTCATCTCCACTTGAATTGTGCGTTTGTATATCACATGATTTATTTTACAAATAACGTGTCGATCATTATAAACTTTTACGTTTTCATTTAAATTGTTTGAATTTAATTAACTAGTTATAAGTGAACATGTATTATATGAATTCAAGATCTTCCTACAGGTGACAAGAGCCTAACTACAATCTACACATACAAAGAACTTAAACTTGGTGATTCACAAATGTAGTTTGACATTTGAATTTGGTCTTGTTTTTTTTTTTAATAAATTGATTTAATATTTGACTAACAAAAAACTAATATAGAAGTTAAATATGGAGTCACTGAAAGAAATATTGATCAACAAAAATAAATACAAAATATTAATCATTTTTAATACAATTTGAATGTTAAAATTATAATTTTAAAGAAACAATTACAATATTACATATAACATAAAATTGTAATCTTTATAATTTTACGTAACATTTAAAATTTTGAATTTATCTAATAATCTTTTTACCTTCAATATTTGATATATTGGTATCAACTATAATAATGAAATTTGAATCCATCTGTCTGGGTCAAGATTATTTTTTCGTTTTTTATTCTTTTTTTTTTGTTTTATTTGATCATGAAAAAACTAAAAGTTCCGTTTTTTACCTTTCCACTTTAACTTTTTTTTATTTATAGAATGTTGATTATTTTCTATACATTTTAACAATTAGAATTGTTATTTTTAAGAAATAATTACATATAACATAAAATTATAATTTTTATAATTTCATGTAATGTCTAGAATTTTGAATTTACCTAAGAATCTTTACTTTCAATACTTGATAAATTAAATATTGGAAAAATTATATATAATGACAATTAATAGATCAAATTAATTGCTATAATCATCATTTGATTTAATTGTGTTTCGTAGCAAATTGTTTGTCAGTCACCTCTCTCCCTCAAACTCTCGCTCGCCAATCTCCTCTCTCGCTCGCTTCCTCTCACTTTTATACAAACACAAGTGTACACAATTTGTTTGTATTTGTATAAAGCAAAGAAAATTGTATAAATACATATATTTTTTGTTCACCTCTCTCCCATCTTCCAGATCTCGCCGTCACTCTTGCTTACACAATCTGAAGCGAAATGTATAAATTCGTTTCTGTTTGTATAAAGCAAGAGAGAAATTATATATACACGTGTAAATACATATATTTTCTTCATATACACTTATAATTATACAATAAAAATACTCCTCTGCGCAGTTTCTTTTGTCTTTCTCTCTTTCTCGCTTTATACAAATTCAAATTGTATAAAATTTCTCTTTTTCTCATTTCATACAATTCGATTCAATTGTATATTCCCTTCCCAAGTCTCTTTTGCCTTTCTCTCGTTGTCATTTCCAAGTCTCTTTTTCTTTCTCGTTTTATACACTTCGTTTTATACAATTCGCTTCAATTGTATATATATAGCGAATTATACATTTATATGTTTGTTATAAAGTGCAATTATATAAACTTTGCTGTAACAAACGAATACAAATTTTATATTTGCTATGTGTGAAAGTTGCCCTTAAATATTTGATACCGACTATAATAATGAAATTTGAAACCACCCATATGGTCATGATTTTTTGGGTTTTTTCTTCTCAAAATTATATTTTTTTATTTAAAAATTAGCGTTTGATTATGAAAATATAAAAGATTATATTTCTTTTTATCGTTTTCACTTTTATTATTTTTAATATTTTATTCAATTTTTGTCCTTTTAATTGTTTTTAATATAAAAATGAACTTATTTAAACTATTTTTTACAAGAAAAATATATTCAAATAATATTATTTGTAAAAGTTATAACCAAACCATCTTCAACTCCAACTTCAAAATTTTTAAATAAAGTAAAGAATATTTATAATGGTATGTAGTAGTTCGTACATGAGATTCAATTTATGATATTACTATTTATATTTCAACCTATATCAACATTTATTATATACATGTTTTAAACTTTTAGGTAATCAAGTTAAGTGATTTTGCTAATTTTTTTGTAATTTGATAGTATAACTTATATCAAGAAAAAGTACATTTAAATACTAAAAACTCTTTTTAGTGAGTACGATCAAACACAAATTAAATTTTAAAATTTTCAAATAAAATGAAAAATATATGATTTGCATGACCAAATGCCCATTATGGACGTGTTGGATATGCAATATAAAATAATGATTTGAAGTTTTTATTGGACATTCAATTTGAAGTTTTTAAATTGTATTTTTTTCGATAAACATAAAAATCCATAAATAATATAAAATATCAAAAATTTTCAATCATCTTACCGAATAGCCAACTCATATATTTTTCTAAAAATAAATGATGTGATTAAGAAATTTTCAGTTACACATAATGTTGTTTTATAAGATCTAGTAACCCAAAAATAATAATTAAGCATTTAATATAGAAAAATAAAAAATTAAACACCCTTGAGGGCAATATGTACAAAAGTTTCTTCTTTCTAATTTACTCCTAGGCGCATAAGAAAAAGTGTTGCAAATCAAAGGGATAAATTTGTAAAACATCAAAGTACAGGTTCCCAACGGCGGCATGGTAGCTAACGGGGACGACGGCGAACCGGCGGGTACATCTCCGGCTGAAGAAGTAATGACTACTTTTTCTCGCCACCATTTCGGGACTTCCGAAGACACCGCCGATGGCTTCTCCGTCACCATTATCGAGGTCTTTCCTCTCTTTTATATCTCTCTAATTCACAGCTCTATTATGTACAGTTTCAAAAGCTAGCGACACAGGACGAAAGGACTCATCACAGCTAATTCCTTTTGGCATGTAACTAGAACATGAAAGAAGAGTACGGTTTGTTCGTATGGCCTTGCAGTATTATTCTAGCTGAGTACGTATGGCAACAAAAGTCGCGCTTTACTGGCGCATCTGTGGTTGAGGTAATGAACCACAATTTGCTTTGTTCTATTACTTGTTCTTTCTGTTATTGAAAATTATATGACTTCGTTGCAAATTGATATTGAAGCTTAGCAGTGTTTGTTGCCTGTTTTGCGTATTGTGTTTTATTCTTAGTTTGATTTGTGCTTTATCTACTTCTAATTTATCATATGGGTTGCAGCTTGGGGCAGGGACCTCGTTGCCTGGGCTGGTTGCTGCAAAAGTGGGTGCAGATGTGACGCTGACTGACGATTCTAACAGATCAGAGGTCTGATTTTGATACTAGTTTTACAGTAGACACTGTATTGAGACTTCATTATTTGATCATAGCCCTTGAAACAATGTTTGAACCGCGTTGATAAACTATGGATATGTTACATATCTATATTACTGGTAATCTAAATTGAGTTCAAGAACTGGGCATATAATATCACACAACAGAATGCTGTATTTTGAGGCCTTTATTGTCATGAAAAATCTGCGTGCCCATAACAATATTGGTAACTCGAAGTAATATGCTTACAGAAACTGTTGGACTGTTCTGGGTTTTAACTTGTAGAATTTGTCCTGGGGATGCTTTATATGAAATATAGCTGCCATTGACCCTAGTCTCACACACTCATGTTGCTTCAGTATTAGTGATCAACAATCTGAAATTGCAGTAGTGATTTATGTCATTGTATTACTAAACAATCGATGCTAGTAGGTAGGCTAGAAATTACCAATCCTGAGTAAGAATGTCTCAAACATTTTGAAGAATTTATTTCTCAGCACCTTGAAACCCCATGTATTCACCAAGATACTTACTTCAGTTTTACTAGAACTGTTTGTCTGTTAATATACAGGTGCTCACTCATATGAGAAGACAGTGCGAGTTAAATGATATCAAGTGCAAGGTAATCTGCATGCTTTTGTTCTCTATATATGCAAATTCTCATTCCACATGATGCATTTTGTGTTGAAGGGTTAAACTGTGTCCATTTTACTTGAGTATCTAAGAGCATACAGAAGCCTTGGAACAACAATAGTTTTTATGCGTGTCTCCTCCCTAGGTGTTAAGATCTTCTTTCTTGCCTTTATTTTGTGCAAGATATCTATTTGAGGTCTTTCATTTTCACATTGCCCATGCTGTCATTGAAGTGTTTAATTTTATCTTCTAGATACACGGACTTACATGGGGTGTGTGGGATACACAAACCTTCTGTCTGTGCCCAAACATTATCCTTGGAGCTGATGTCCTATATGACAGTTGTGGTAGGATTATCTTTATTTATCTTGTTCTTTCCTTCTTTTCTGGACCTGTCTACTGAAGTTGAAATGTCTATCTTGCATGGTTACCAAGCTTTTGATGATCTTTTTGCAACTGTGGCATTTTTACTCCAGAGTAGTCCATCTTCCGTTTTTATTACTACATATCACAACAGAAGGTACATTTCTATCTTCTTTCTTGCTTTAGGTTCAGCTAAGGACTCTTTTCTTGTGTACTTAGCTCATTCAGATGTATAGATGATCCAACTTCTGAGGGAGATGTTTCCTCTAATTGATTTAAACCATGTGTAGCGGGCATCACCTAATTGGATTCTTAATGGTGAAATGGGGCCTGAAGTGTGTTAAGCTTCTTGATGGGTTCTCATTTATGCCATCTTACAAGACGTCTAGTTTGAGTGGTAACATTCAATTGGCTGAGATTGTTTTGGACACAGCTAACGGAGACGAGAAAGAACTGATGTAACTGAATTCAAGCTTGATGGTGCCAAATATTAGGTTCTGCTGACGTATTTTACTTCCTCCACTGTAAGTCAGTGATCCACTACTTAAATATATGGCATTTTTAAAAATCTTTGCTGCTGTCCTCTTATTTTTTACATTTTAAATGATACCATAATTTGTAATAGTTCAGGTTTCAATGCAACAACTCGTGATCAACTAAATAGAAGTGACTAGTGCAGCAAGGTCTTATGAAAAGAGCCACTATTTCCTCTTATTATTGTCTTCAATATAATGAACTATAATAATACAGGGAATGATAGATAAAAGTAGAATTAACTTTGAATTAATCAGTTAACTGTCATACAATTTTTTTTTAACCTTGTCACCTCCTGTAAGGCTGCTCATCTTTGATCATAGAATTGGAAAAAACTTTGGAGAAATGTGCTTTTGAGCTAGTAAAATCATAACCATATCTTTAGTTTTGGAGTACTTAAATAAAGCTTGTTCTGAATTAAACAAGCTCTTCCACCGGAGAATTAGCTTGTTATATATTATTATAAAGGTGGTTAATGATGGATCTATGGTTCTTCCCATGTTTCAGTGAATATCTGTTCTTCAAGAGTGCTGCAAAGGCTGGGTGTAATGTAATGTCATAGGTGGTATTGAAGTTGTGTATCCATTTATTGCATGATGAGCAATGGAAAAAAAACCCCTAGACTCTAGAGATAGAGTAGACCATGTGAGATTTGGAGCTTTGTCATATTCACCCGAGAGAGCCATCAAAGTCTTCAATTGATAGATCTCTCCGAGAGAAACTTTGTTGAAGTCGATTTGTTCAATGCTGGACTTGGCAGCTGTGTTGTTTCACTAGCTTTTGATTTTCACCCTTCTTTTCTTTTTCAGGCATATTCACTAAGCCCACCAGAGCAAATCAACTTTATTAAGCTGGTAGAATATAACATTGATTGCGTTTACCTGTTTTGGTAATACCATGGCAAAAAGTAAGAAATAACTTTAATGCGCGATATCACTAATTAATAGGAAATCACTAATTTTCCCCATTTTATAATGTGTATGACTTTGTCAATTGTCATACCATTTATCTACTTTTTTGGGCATCCTAGAGTAATTAATATTAGAAGGAACTGATATACTGCATTGCTGTCCTCTTTATATGTTTTCTGTCTGCTTATCATAGGGGGAAATTTATTATCACCAGTGCATCTATCGCAACAAAGGCTGAAGTATATGTGCATGAGACTATGCTGGGGCGAAGAGCTTCAACTGCTTTCTTTGCATTATCAAGTAGATAGGATGTGTGCAAAGAAACATTAGGAGGACCATCTTTTTCTGCCAAGTTATTCCCTTGGAGTTCAGCAAAACCAAAAGCATCACAACCCGTCAAGAAGGTAAAAGGGGAATAAAATCGTAAAAAGAAGAAACAACGGAAGGGGGGAGTGTGAGAAAGTTTAACCATTATGGGATTTTTATAATTGAATAAGGTTTGTTGTTGTGTACTTGAATGTCACTATCATGGAAATGCATCCTTGGAGGTGCTGCAGGCACTGTTTTGTCCTTCTTTGTGGCCTCCTCAACAGCTTGTTTGACTTGCCTCAGGGCTTGTGAACTCAATACGGTACAAAATAAGACTGATTCTTTATGCCACCTACATAAGAATGGCAAAGGCTATTTATATGTAGAAGGCCAAAGTTGTGTTATTTCTTTGAATTGGTTGATTATAAATGGTTGCTTAAAATAGTGAATTTGGTTGCAGGCATGTTTGCTACAAGTTGTGGAGGTTTCTTTTGTTAGTAGATATATCATGTTACTTTTTGTCTGTCCACCTTTTTGCAGCCTGCTGAACCTTGCCAAAGGGGTACTATATAAACCAGGCATCCCCCTCCCCCCTTCTTTTTCTTTCTGTTGTTGGTACTGCATGCTGCGTTAAAGTGGTTAATCTTCAAAGCTAGGGATGTGATCTCGCGGTTAATGCATCACTTGAAAATAATGGGAGAGCAGGGACAAACTACAGCAGAGACAAAATACCAGGTGTTTTTTAAAAAAAATCCATTTTACCTGAAGTCTTGGCGGATAAAGTTACTTGTACTCAGAAGCTAGTTAAATACCACGATTATATCAAGAACAAACTGGTTAGTCTTCCATTAAAAATACTGTTATTCCTTTCATAAGTGGCTTGTTTTCCATGTCTCCTTTTTGTTAGTTACAAATTTTGAGTGGTTAACCGTTCTAAGTCAAAGTAATGAGAGCATATAATTGTACGCTACCTCCTTGCGTTTTTACTTAGTCACAAATTTCTTTTCGAAAGTCGAACTATGTAAATTTTGATCAGCATCTGTAATTTTCATCACATTAAAATAATACAAAATTATATAAATAGTTTTAAATATCTAATTTGGATTTTCAAAGTATTTTCGTAGGTGCTTCTTTGCTCAGGTACACGTTTCACAATTATTATATATAAATCAATTTGATGCTTTCAGAAAAAAAGAGATATTTCATTACTTTGTTTATGGACTTAGTCCCACGTGACAAATGTTAAAGTTAAGTCGGAAAACACAACTGGGGAGAAAACAAATCAAACACTTCAGAATAATAACTTTGTGAATATTTGACATTTAAATGTCAAATATAGTATATTTTTACTTTATAAATTAAAAGATAGAATTCAAACTATAGAAGATAAATCTCGATCCGAAATAGGAAAGAGTAAAAACCAACCTCGGCTACTAACATGAGTCATGAAGTGATAAGTACCGTTCAGATTTCGAGTTCGAGTCTTTTTAGTACGAATTCTCCTTTGTTATGGCACGCTTGACCTCAATGTAAGATTTTCAGATAAAAACGAATTTAGTTAAGCTTCCATATGAATATCAAACATCTAGCGGGAAATCTCTAGAAAAAAAAGAAGTTACCTCGGTCTATTTGCACTACTGTCAAAGGTTAGGGGGTGTAAGTGCAAATTGCTAGAAGATTTTGGATTTATAAATAAAAATATATTCTCTTGATCACGTATGCACAAGGAGAAAAAGGGCTATGCCGTGTTTGGATGACGGAAATTGTGAATTAGGGGAAAATCCAGTTGTTTACTGTAACGAAAGTAGGTCAGTTTTTACAGCAGCAGTTTCCTCAGAGGTAAATTCTCTCTGTTCGATGTATACTTTTTTAATTATTTATTCGTCTGCATTTTTCACATATAAAAGATCACAAAATTTCTCTTCTGTTTCGTAATTTCTAGGGCTCTCTTTTTTTCACCAATTTGAATTGTATAAACTGGAAATTTTAGAATTTTATCAAGTTTAAAATCGAATTGGATTAACTTTTGGCGCGTGATTAGTGGTCAGACGAGATTTATACAAGTGGCCACAATGAAGTTGTTTTAATGTTGGTTGGTCTGTTTATGTATGACCGATGAAAATAAATCGTCTAATGTTTTTGTATCTCTTGCGATTTGAAATTCTCAAATCACTTTGTTGACTATTGAGCAATGTCGATAGACCTTTAGATATTTATTCCTTTGTGGAAAAAATTTATATATTTTAGTGTTTTTGAGTTAACAAATGTGAAATTGCTAATTGTTGTGATAGGTCGAACGGTAATTGGTTCATTTGCATCTGTGTATGCATGAAAAATTGAAACTTTAAGGAAATGGGAGAAGAGGGTATATTCTTTAGTGTTTGGTACATAAGAGAAGAGGGTATTCTTTAGTGTTTGAAGCATAATTTCTTGTTAACTAGAGGATACCGTTTCTCCTTTTTCATATAAACTTCATGTTGTCATGTTGGATAACGCCTCAAAATCTTTACATAAATACTAAATTCTCAATGCAAGTGTCTTTGGTTATACATGTATTCATCTTTGAAGATTACTTGGATGTTTGAATGCCTGCTTTGAGATGAAAAACAAAGCTTGAAGTTCTGTTATCTCTGAGTTGTTCTTGCTTGTCATGGTATGGCACAATACTGCTGTAATTAATAATTGTTCTTGCTTGTCATGGTAAGGCGCAAACTGCTCTAATTAATAATTGTACTTTTGTTCAATCAAATAGATGGCTGGGAGGTCGACACGTTTGAAAACACAGGTAACTGTGCAGCAGCGAGAATCCCAGTGTAGAGCTAAGTGGACAACATCTCTTACTATAATATTGGTGGGGTTGATGGTAGACGAAGTTCAAGGAGGGCATAAACAAAACAAGTCTTTTAGCAAGAAAGGTTGGAAATGTATTTGTGAGGAGTTTCATAAAAGAACCGGTCTTACATGGGAGAGGGAACAATTGAAGTATCGATATGCTGCACTAAGAAAGCTTTTTGCTACTATGAAATTGCTACTTGATCATACTGATTTCAAATGGGATGAAACTACAGGTTTAGTGACAGCAACAGATGAAGCTTGGGATCGGTACATGAAGGTGTGTTCCCACATTTTCTGTTACTTTAACTGCTAGGACACACTTTTCTGTTTGCTAGTTGAACTCTGGTTTCCTTTTTTATTTTCTTATATCTCCGAATTCCAGAAGATTCTTGTGAATGAAACATCCTTTTTCAATGCTTAAGTAATTCATTGATGGATCACCAAAGTGATTTATTGATGGATTGCAGTTTACGATATCTATGTTTTTCATGCCAAGGTCTTTATATTGTTCTTATAGAAATCATCCATCACAAAACCCCCCTTGACATGTACTAATCAGGAACATCCAGATGTGGAGACCATAAGGAGCACAGGCTGCCCGTTTTACAAGGGACTGAGTGTGATATTTGCAGATTCTGGAAGTAGAGGTACAGATAATGGATCTACTATGCACAAGGACCGTCTTCCCGGTTCATCATCTCATCCTCAACCTCCTACACTGTCCCAGGAAGAGTTGTCATATTCAGAGTCTGAAGAAGGTCCTGATTCCAATGAGCAAGAAATCGTTCAATCTGTGAGCTCACCTACTGATACTGTTCGAAAGAAAAGGCGTAAGGGGGTTGATGGTGCTATTGCAAGAGCTATATCAGAGATGGCTGCTGCTTCAAGACTTAGAGCTTCTGCTGTTGAGAAGTGCAGTGACAAGTTCACCATAACCGACTGTATTAAAGCGTTGGATAAATTGGAAGGTGTCAATGACCAAGTATATTATGCTGCTTTGGATCTCTTCAACAATCATGCAGCTAGGGAGATTTTCTTATCTCTCAACGTTGGGAAGCGGCTTACCTGGTTGACTGGCAAATTGTCTGGTCCTCCCTAATTTAAAAAATAAGTCCTACTAATCTTGTTACATTCAAGTAAGCAACCATCTCCTATCTCAAGTAGTCATTTATTGGTTTTTACAGAGCTGGAAGCTTCATGTATAGACCACATTATTTCTCCTTTTTAACAACTAGGGGTAAGAATATATTTCAGAATTTGGCAACTGTTAGATTAAATTTTGGCAGGAGTTGGAAATTGCTGCACGAGGGAGCATTTTGTTAAAAAATTGAGCACACTCATCCTGCATTCGGATGATTGTTTCAGTGTGGAAGCTAAATCTCTTATAAACTGATAACATTCTCTGATAACAAACCTTAGTAGCTTGTCTTGCACAAAATTAATCAAGCGCAGTCACCACTTTCATCAACCGTACTCTGTCAGAAAGGTATTACCTTTGCTATTCACTCTTCAGAAAATCTGCATTACCAGGTTTTCGATGAATTCTATATATACATCAAGTCAACACTATTTCTTCCTTCCAGTGTGTGTTTCGCTGTCTCTCAAGCTAACATCTATTGCACCTCATCAGTATCTTTAGCTTGAGTATTATGTATCGACTCAAATGCATGTGTCCACACATTGATGGTCTCTATCAGCAAACCCACCCACCTGTAGATCATTCTTTTATACTAGCGGTGTTCAGGTCAGCTTGTGTGTACCTTGACTATTCCACCAGTTACCTGTTGCCTCTCACCAGTATAAATACCGAGTGATTAGTAGGATCTGGAGATTATTCAATGTCATTATCACTGCCTAACTTGTCATCCTCAGCCTTTGCTCCTCTTTCAAGTCTCAACAATGATCCCAGGGTTGTTGCATTTTGTGCTAGTAGAGGTTTTAGGTATAGAAAAAGTGTCATACATGAACTTAAAACAATCAAAGCTCAGTAAGCCTTCTTCTCAAGCTCTTTGAATGCCATTTGTGACTTATTTTGCTTGAGCTCTTCTGCTTGCTGCACCACAATGGCATGCATAAAAATTCCTTCGAATGCTACTTTTTATCAAGTTATCACCCTTCACTGAGGTGTATGTAAAATTTGTGCAAGCAGTGTTGCCTTGTTATCATAATTTGGTTTGTAAAAGTGAGTTCGGGAACATGTTAATCGTTACAATCGAAATTTTTTTCATCTAGTGAAATACCTATTAAAAAATTGTGGTCAGGGAAGGTTAGAGTAGCCAAAGCCATTAGAATTTTGATTTTATGCATTGAATAGGAAATAAGAAAAAAAAAAAGAAATTTTCGTCATTCGTGAATCACTAGAATAAAAACACAATAATACACGATATGTACGAGAGTCAACCACTTCTTAGTTGTAAAATAGAGCATCTGCATCAAAATCACATTAATTTATAATTTATAATGGTTAAGGCGTTAAGCAATAAATTAAGGTGATAACAAATACAGTATTACTTAATCATGATTAGTACAAAAGATATATCTATAGATTTAGACTAAAGTTAAATTGAATTCATTGAATTCACAGTGTCGATTAGGCTCGCTTACTAAAAAATAAGATAAGATAGTGACTTAAAATTTTTAAGCAATCATAAATCCAATTTTTTATAATTTTATTGTCTTATCAATAAAATACTAAACGATGAATATAACATTGTCTTAACACACTAATATTATTTATCCTTATTCCATATAGCGAACTCTAAATATTACACAAAATTGATCTTCTTTATCAACTAAAGGAAATAATGCGACTACTTCTCTAATTGTTTTTGACATATGTTTCCTCTACAATTCCACAGCACATTAATTCTTGAAAACAAGTCCACGTCATCATCAATAATAAAATTAGTTACACTCCGAGGAATCGATATTATTTGACCACTGAATCACATCCTATCCTTCTAAATCTCTTTTGCTTACTGTAATCGATTAGATATGGAAATAACCGAAGTCTTATTCCATAAAATAACAACATTATATGTATAAAGTATAGAAACCCTAACAATTTGGGTGCTAATTATATTCTATCCCAAAAATTTCTCAAATTACAATAGTTCCGGATTTCTCAGAACTCGCGAATACATTGATCCTTCATTCGATATATAGCAAACAATACACGTAAGTTATGTATCATATATTTATATGGATTTATACTTGAAATAATTGAGTTATGTATCAACAATTACATTTGTACCACATATGAAAGAATGTTTGCCGTGTCATTCTCATTCACTGAATAATCAATATATACAAAAGTGTACAAGCCTAATTTTAGGCAAGAGATAATTACAGAGATTATTATCAATTACATAGATAATAATCAATTATAAAGATTGTTGTGCGGAATTTGAGATAATACGAGAAAATATAAAACGATAAAAACAAGACAACAGATTTACGTGGTTCACCAATAAATTGGCTACGTCCACGGGAAGAGAGGGAGCAGTTTTATTATGGAGAGGCAAAAACAGAATTACAGAATAGGGTTTGCCATAGCGTCTATATATAGTGCTAAGCTACGCCCTAACAGGCTTGGGCCCAACATACAGAATCAACAGAAAATAAAGGGCCCAATACAACAACATTGTATACCGTCGGCCCGGGGGCGTCTCCGCCCCCCCGGACCCCCAGGCCAGGGGGCGCGTCGCCCCCCTGGACCCCCCGACTCGCTGACCGGTCAGCGAGACCCCCGTCCTTTCTGTTTGTAGCGGGTCCGATTCAAGGCATTCAACAAAGATAATTGCTAAATATAAAAGATGACAACTAATTAGAATATTTACCAAAAGATATTGTACAATAAATAGATTATTTCCATAATCTATCACACCCCCGCAGTCGAAATGGGAGATTTACGAATGTTGAGACTGTGCCGGAAATCATCAAATAATACCCGAGGGAGACTTTTAGTAAAAATGTCGGCAAGCTGATAACGAGATGGTACATGTAGTACTCGAACCTCACCCCGTTGAACTTTCTCACGAACAAAATGTATGTCCATCTCAATATGTTTGGTACGCTGATGTTGTACCGGATTGCTGGAAAGATAGATGGCACTTACATTATCACAATAAACCAATGTAGCCTTGGAAATAGGAAAACCTAGCTCGAGAAGTAAGTTTCAAACCCAACATGATTCAGAGACTACATTTGCAACCCCACGATACTCTGCTTCAGCACTAGACTTAGACAGAGTTGGTTGTCGTTTTGCTGACCAAGATATCAGGTTATCACCTAGAAACACACAATAACCTGACGTAGAACGACGGGTGTCGGGACACCCGCCCCAGTCTGCGTCCGTGTAGGACAAAAGGGAACTAACAGATGACTTAGACATGTGCAAACCATAGTTAAGCGTACCTTGAACATAGCGAAGAACACGCTTTAAAGCATTCATATGCTCAACCCGTGGAGCATGCATAAACAGACAAATCTGTTGAACGGCATAAGAAATATCCGGACGAGTAAAAGTCAAATATTGCAAACCCCCACACAGACTACGATAGTGAGTAGCATTCTCATAAAGATCGCCGGATGAAGAACTCATTTTCCCTTTGGAATCAACATGAGTAAGAAATGGTTTGCAAGAAGGCATACCTGCTTTAGCAATAATATCCTGAGCATATTTCTTTTGAGACAAAAATAAACCAGATTTGTCCCGGGAGACAGCAATACCTAAGAAATAGCTCAGTGGACCCAAGTCTTTCATAGCAAATTCAGATGCAAGGCGAGAAATAATTCGAAGCCTAAGAAATTCTGAAGAAGCAGTTAAGATAATATCATCAACATAAAGTAGGATAAAAGCAGTTTCAGTACCATGGCAAAAAATGAACAATGAATTATCAGATTTGCTATGGGAAAATCCAAAGGACGCCACAAAATCAGCAAACCTTTGATACCAAGCTCGGGGGGCTTGTTTGAGACCGTAGAGAGACTTACGGAGAAGACAAACATGATCAGGTCGACTAGGATCCTTGAACCCCATTGGTTGGTACATGTAAACAGTCTCATTTAAATTACCATGTAAGAAAGGATTTTTAACATCCAATTGATGAATTGGCCAAGACTTGGATAAAGCAATACTAAGCACCACCCGAATAGTAGCCGGTTTAACAACCGGACTAAAAGTCTCATCACAGTCAATACCTTCCCTCTGTGTCTTACCGTCACCAACAAGACGAGCCTTATGTCTTTCAAAAGAACCATCAGACTTAGTCTTATGCCGAAAAATCCATAGAGACCAAATAATATTAACAACAGACGGTCGCGGGACTAAATCCCAAGTACCATTTTTAATAAGAGCATCATAATCTTCCTGCATAGCAATTTTCCAATTATGGTCACGAATGGCCTGAACAGGGTTCTTCGGAATGGGTGATATGGAGGTAGTAGTATGATTGGCCTGGTCATGGTATTTAGGATTCGGTTTAAAAATTCCATGTTTACTACGGGTGTTCATGGAATGCGATGGTTGAGAGGAGTGGGAAGAGAATGATGTGATGGCAAAAGGTGGTGGTTGCCTATCATTGGCAGCGGGTACAAAAGGGTGCAGCCCCTGCTGTACGTTGACAGGTGGAGTGCACAGTTGGCTGGGGTGGGAGTGCAGCTCGGCATTAGCAGCGGGTACAGGAGGTAGGCTGCCACTGCCTTGCTGCAGGAGGGTCGCGGTTTGCTGGGTATGGTCGCGAGTGTGCTGCGGGGAAGGGGAAGGCAGGGTAGGCTACGGGCTAGCTGCGGTATGGGTGTCCTGGCCGCGGGTGGGGTGCGGTGCAGGCTGTGAAGTAGCATCCAAGGGAGCAATACCTGACTCAAGAATAGAACGATACATAGGAATGTCCGAAGGACTGGGAGTGTCACTTAAGAAATCACATGTATGAGGGAGGGGAGTGTGCTGTCACGACTGGAATCTAGACCCCAGACGAGACCGGCGTCGTTGACCTCTCAGAGGTCGCAAACAAGCCTACTTACGTCATTCTTACTTTACATGGATTAATTTTAGCGGAAAATTTGAACTTTTTGATTCATTTATCATACTTGTTAAACATTCTTTATATTTCGTAATCGTTCATCATCAACCATCTAACATTTAAGAGATAAGCAACTGAAAGAAATAATTCATTAAATATTAATTGTATATCGACCAAAATAGCACCAATACAAAGTCTGAACCAAAACAGGAAAGAAACGCTAGTGGAACATGCTCCACTAGCTCAACTCTAAAAATAGCATACTCGAAGGCATGAGGACTTACCAAACTCCGGATGAATGCTGACGTCCAGATAACTGCAACAAAGAACCTGTAGCTCTATCGTCCACCTGTGCCTGCACCTAAAAGTAGATGTTTGTATGGAATTAGTACACACTTGTACTAAGTATGGGCATATGCAAGCACACACCAGGGACATGCATGAGGAAGAAGAGCTCTTTCCTAACAACATGATGTCTGGAAGTCAAGTCAGTGGACTTGATAAAATGAGATTAGGAAAGTTATGCCATGAGAGTGACATGCATCATTATAATCATCGTGTTGCACGCAACACATAACATCTTCATATAGCACATAACATATAACACATAGTTTCCTTCATATTATTCATTTATATACCATGAGACCTTATTATCATAAACTTAACCTTAAGACTTTCCAAAATGAGGGCTCAACATATGGGACCTCAACTAGGGAGCCTTCTTCAGCAAACACAGAGTCTGCTTCATTCATTCATGCATATTTCATTTCAATTCATTCATAGGCCAGTGCGAACACCAGTTATACCTGGGACGTAGTTTAAGACTTTCATCGGGTTTGCTGTGCAATGATCAAGAATAACCTAATGTCATTACCTGAATCTAGCTCGCCTCTTGATTATCCTATCCTAACACCTTCGGTATCATTCATCTCTTTATATGATTCATTTGAGGCTGGCCTCATTTATTCATTGGGAACTTTAACTTTAACCGACATAGATCATGTGAGCATCATGAAATCCAGTGTCTCCCCCACACTGAAAAGAGGTGGAATCACCGGCCAAAGCGATTCAATAACATGCTAGCGTATATGGGAATTTAACCCCGCCAGATCCCTATAGTGGCAATATAGGTTCAAAGACTAGGAGATGTATGGAGACCCATACCCGGCAAGCCGGACAGTCTCATCTCATGAGAATTACGTGAACCTCCGCCCTTCCCGAAAGAAGGCATCACCACTCATAGCTAGCCTATCGGTGCTCGGTATAAAGTTCCATTACATTCAACTCATACATCATAGAAGTTGGCTTCTAGTATGAGGACATCATAGCTCAATAGATGATTTCTCATCTCATCATTAGTATTAAGTGTTTTAAACTCAATATTTTTATTAGAGTATTCATAGAGACTGGTCTCTTCATTATCTCACACTCACATTGGTAAGTACGTATTAGTAACATTTACTTAGGCTCATTTGAGATTGCTCTCATCATATACATTAGCCTCACATCATGGTTGTCACCACATTCTTCATTTCATTACGTATATCTTAGGTCCACTTATTTTTGAACGTATGTTAAACTTATGTGTCTATACATACAAGCCATGGGACTTCATTTATAGTTCGTTAAGTGATTCTTATTTTTCTAAGATTATGTATTACAAGACTTATGTATCTTGTATATATGCCAAGATCTTTGATTTTTGATCTAAGTAGATGACATTATTCTTGAATATTTCACTCACATATGACTTATGTATCAATACGGAGGTTTGGACACGAGAACCCAAATCTTGAATTATTTGGATATCATTTATATTTTTCATTGATTTTAGTTCTAATATTCATAAATTTAGAACTCTAAATTAAATCTCAACATTTTCGTGACATAATAAATTTTCTATTTTAATTAGAATTCTAAATTAAATTTCAATCATTTACATGAAAGAATAATTTTCTAATTTAATTAGAATTCTAATTTAAATCTCAATATTTACATAAAAGAATTAATATTCTATTTTTAATTAAAATTCTAAATTAAATCTCAATGTTTACATAAGAGAATTAATTTTCCAACTTTAATTAGAATTTTAATTTATTATTATTATTATTATTTTTAATTAAATTCGCTTGAATAGGGAGGTTGTGGGTTCGAACCCCCACAACCCCCCTTATTTTTCTCTTAATTTCGCTGACAATGGAGGCTGTGAGGTGGTGGGTTCGAACCCCCACAGCCTCACCTTTATTCCCTTAATATTTGTACTCCCCCTTTCAGCCCTGAGGTCGTGGGTTCGATCCCCACGCCTCGCATCTCCTTGTTATTCTTTTTTTTTTGTTTTTGCAAACTGGGGTCGTGGGTTCGATCCCCCGCCCCAGTATTCCCTTTTAATCCCTTTTTTTTTTCGCGAACGGGGGTCGTGGGTTCGATCCCCGCCCCCAGCATTCTCGTTTTAATTCTCTCTTTTCTTTTCTTTTTTTTTTTCGCGCGTGGCTGGGGGTCGCGAGTTCGATCCCCCCCAGCCCCCTTATAATTTCTTTTCTTGGCGAATTTCGCCGGTCCCAGCCCCCATTTCGAGCCCCGCCTAGCACTCCTCTTTATTTATTTTATTAAGGCATGTTTTGGTGAGGTCTCGGGTTCGATCCCTGCAGACCTCACCTATTTTTTTTAATTCTTTTTTTGCTCAAAATTTCCAGAATGCATCTACAACATATTTCCAGGTTCTGGGACATTACTCCACAATTTTGTACATCATTTTTACGGGTTAATTTAGCATTTGTTTCTTATACATGCGTTAATGTTCTTAAGATAAGTTTAGGGAGATGATTTGATCATTTATTTTACTAGCATTTATAGTCTTTAAACCATGTGAATATACGATTTTAAGAGCCTCTAATTGCACACAAAACACGAATAACCTTTATGCTATTAGCATGTTTAAGAATAACTCAAAATCATAATCACAATCTTACACAAATACATACATATTCCCAAAGGACACAAAATATAAGCACATAGCCATAAACACATATTCGAAACGATGTCATCACCACAAACAAGTATCCCTAAATTCTACCAACAAGAATACCCAACCTAGGATCATAGGGAACTAGTGACAGGGGCATGCAAACGGGGAACAACCTTAGTTTCGAGATGAATAGTTTGAATCGTAAGGGGCCTCTTGGGAAAGGAGCCAAGAGAGAAGAAAACCCATACCTTAATCGATGTTCAAACTTTGATGTTGCTGTCCGAAAAACTCCTCCAAACCACTCCCAATTCACTTCAACGTACACCTCTCTCGACGAACCTCTCTTAGCCTTGACGTTTTGATTACTTTTTCTTTTACTTAAAAATTTTTGTGAGTTTTTCACGCATGAAAACTGTTGATATTTTGGCAGAAATAATGTGAGGAAGATGGAGAACGTGAGAGAGAGAGGACTATTTGGATTAGGAGACTAATTCAAGAATTAGTCAAATAACATTTAAAATAAATAAATACAAATCTGTTTTTGATTTATTTATTCATTTAAAACGTGAAAGGTACGCCCTTAAATACTTATTTATTCTTATTTATATAAATTTTATTTTTTTGAATCGTTACATGTGCACCTTAGAGAATGGAAAAACCGACTCATCAAACCACACATGCTTGGCTATTATAATACGACGACTCGACATATCAAAACACTTATACCCCCTATGATTGGATGGATATCCAAGAAAGACACATGGAGTAGACCGGGATTGGAGTTTATTTATCTTGGAAGAAGGAATCAAAGGATAACATAAACACCCAAAGACACGTAGATGTGAATAATCCGGAGTTTTTTGATATAAGATCTGAGTAGGTGATTTATCACCAAGTATTTTTGTGGGCATGATATTGTGAAGGTATGTAGCCATTTCAAGTGCATGATGCCAAAAAGAAGGAGGCATAGAAGCATGACAAAGGAGCGTACGAACAACATTGTTAATCGTTTTAATTTTTCGTTCCGATTTGCCATTTTGAGGAGAGGTGTATGGACATGAGAATCTAAAATGCATTCCATATTTTTGACAAAATTGCTTAAAGGGATCATTTTCAAATTCACGGCCGTTATCACATTGGAAAGCTTTAATTTCTCTCTCAAATTGAGTTCGAATATAAGTTCGGACACGAATAAAAAGATTATAGACTTGAGATTTAGAAGAAATAGGAAACGTCCATAAAAAATTCGTGTAATTATCAAGAAAGAGAACATAATACTTATGACCAAGTGAGCTAAGAATCGGAGATGTCCATAAATCACTGTGAATAATGTCAAAAGGCATAGTAGTATGAGATAAAGAATCTGTAAAAGGCGTTTTTATTAATTTTCCCAATGGGAAAGAATGACAAATATCGTTTGAAGCCTTATTACATTTGATAAGATTACTACTACGCAGACTACTAAGAATTGCATGTCCCGGATGACCTAAACGGGAATGCCATAAACTAGGAGAGACAACTGCAAAAGCTGAAGGGGTGGTAGATGAAATGATTTGACGATCAGTGAGAAAAAGATAGAGATCGCCACTGCTATTACACCTCACTATTTTGCTCTCCGTCTGCAAATCCTTCACAGAAAACCCAAACGGATCAAATTCAACAGAAACATGATTGTCAGTGGTGAATTTTCTAACTGATATTAGGTTTTTAATAATTTTTGGGACATGAAGGACATTTTTGAGTTGAAGAGTGTTTTGGTTTAGACATTCGTGACCATAACCTTTAATAGGTATTTTACTACCATTGCCAACAGTAATAGCATTATTAACATGATTACTCAAATTAAAATATGGAGATAAGTTACCTTGGGAATTCGTCATGTGAGAGGTTGCCCCGGTATCCATATAGTAATTTGGATCGGTGAGAGACATTGTGTCCATAGCTTGTTCAATGTTGGTAGGAACATAACCCGGATAAGAAGATGAGTGCTTGAGAAGTACGCTTGATTAGGTCGAGACCCGAGGATGCCGTGAGAAGGAGGCTGGTACGGCCTTGCCCCTGTCCACGGGTTTGGGCCCGGACCCTGGGCTGGGTACGGACAAGGTGGGGTTGCCCAAGGGCCATTGCCCCAGTACGGCCATGGGGGAAACATCCACCCCATGCCCTGCTGCTGTTGCTGTTGGGAGGAGGCGCCACCTTGGCGCGGTTGCTGCTGCTGCGAAGATTGTTGCTGCTGCTGGTTGTTCCGACCGGCACCACCTTTGCCCTTGCCGCTGCTGCCTTTCCCTTTACCCTTGGCTTTACCTCGTGAATTCCCCCCTTTAGAAGATGAAGAATGATCACTAGAAGTGTGTGACGCCGTGGAAGATGCGGTGAGAAGAGCCTCCTCGCGAGCTTCAATTGCAAGGTCCGAAGAGTTACTTTGTTCCTCTAGTTGAAGCATGGAACGTAGAGTATCAAAGGAAGGCAAGGGACTTATATGTCGAACAGATGTACGAAAAGGCTTATACTCCTCCGAAAGCCCTTTCAAAAGTTGAAGCACCATCTGATTGTCGGATACCTTATTACCCACGTTTCGTAAACTGTCAGCAAGGGTTTTGAGACGAGTGCAATAAGGTTTAACACCATCAAATTGTTCGAGTTTGGTGTTAGTAAACTGCACATCAAGGTTAAGTGCCCGAGCAGACTTGTTGTTGCGGAAAAATTTTTCTAAACGATTCCATGTATCAATTGCCTTATCATCAGCATCAATAATGGAATTTAAGAGATTGTTAGAAATAGTACCATAAATCCACTATCGAACAATATCATCAAGTCGGTGCCAGAGAGCTGCATCAGAAGAATTCGGAGCCGGTTTCTCTTTATCAGCATCGGATTCCGTAGCAATCGGAGTAATATGATCAATCACCATATAAGCACGGCAATGGAGTTTGAACAAAGTAGACCAGTTGTTGTATTGGGAACCGTCATATTTAAGAACAACAGGTACGTGGGTCTTGATATTAGTGACAAGAGTAGCGGGATGAATTTTCTGAGATTCGGCCACGGTGGATAGCCGTGTGAGAAGAAGAAGATTAGAGAAGAAGAAAAAGCGGAAGAGAGAATTAGGTCAGAAAAGTAACCTAGACTTCTGATACCATGAAAGAATGTTTGCCGTGTCATTCTCATTCACTGAATAATCAATATATACAAAAGTGTACAAGCCTAATTTTAGGCAAGAGATAATTACGGAGATTATTATCAATTACATAGATAATAATCAATTACAAAGATAATTGCTAAATATAAAAGATGACAACTAATTAGAATATTTACCAAAAGATATTGTACAATAAATAGATTATTTCCATAATCTATCAACATACATGGTACACAAACAAAGTTATAATAGATCTGATAGAGGTGTAGTGATGTATCTAGATGCTAAGAAGAGAGGAGGGAAAAATGGACTCATATAATAGAAATTTTTTAGAGATTATGTTATCTTATATCGTGTCAATGTATTTTACAAGGAATATAACTATATTCATTTTTTTTAAAACTCCACCTCTAACTGGGAACATATATATATTGATCATGCCCAATTTGTTGCAAAGATACTCAACTCGAGTTTTATTTAAAGCTTTTGCGAGCAATGCTATCAGTTGCTCTTCCGTCTTCACATAACCAGTAAAAAATTATCTTAAATCTTCTCACCAATAAAATGATAGTTAACCTCAATATGTTTAATTTTTTTTCATGATACACTAAAGCTACATGATTATCACTAATTCCTTACATTCCGTGACCACAAGAGAAGATGGAGTTGATTCAATAAAATATTTTTATTGGTTTTACACATCTTTGGAGTTAAGAGTTGGTGATAGTTGATGCAGCTCCAGTCTTACAATTTTGTTTGCCCAATTTTATTTTTGTGTCGATGCACTATCACTTTTATTTCTACACCAGTCCAGTCCATTATTTTGTGGTTAATAATTATTTTTTGGAAAAAACTTTAAAAATATGCCATTGATCTTTCAGAAATGGCTCATTAATGTCATTCATTAAAAGTCTGGCTCATTTATGCCATTACCATTCAAGAAAAGGTTCATTCATGTCATTATTTTTTAATAGTAGTTTTACAAAACCATTATTGACACGTGGCCAATTGTAATTCAGTCACGTCATCAATTTTTTAAATAAAAAATCAAAAATTTGAATCAAAATTGAATATTTTTTTTGATTTTTTTAATTAAAAAATTGATAACGTGACCGAATTATAATTGGTCACGTGTCAAAAATGATTTTGCAAAACCATTGTTAAAAAATAATGGCATGAATGAGCCTTTTTAGCGGTAATGACATAAATGAACCAAACTTTTAAACTGATGGCATAAATGAACCTTTTCTTAAAATTTAATGGCATATTTGAGCATTTTTCCTTATTTTATTAATGAAACTATTTCCTTGTAAATGAAAAGAAAACTGCACTGTTTGGAAAAAATGAAATTAATGGTTAGCTGCAAATCAATATTGAGGCCCATTAGCTCAGTTGGTTAGAGCGTCGTGGTAATAACGCGAAGGTCGCAGGTTCGAGACCTGCATGGGCCATCTTTATTTTTTGCAAGTCCAGTGATTTAGTGGAGAGGTTGAGGAGGGGAAAAGGGTATTTTTATCTATTACTACTTGAGGATATATTGAGAAATCACGATTTAATTAAAGACTTCATTTAATTTATATAGAGAGGGGTACTTATGTCAATTATTATTTAAAGATACATTGAGAAATTACGATTTAATTAAAGACTCCATTTAATTTATACTTGAATTATCAAGAATTGGTGTGTATAGCCAAGAGAAGTTACATATGGACATTCAAGTTCAAACGAATTGTAACACTATGCCTTAGATGTCAATAGATAATGTGTCTGGTTAAAATATTTCAAGATAAAATCTAATGAAAAAAAGTATAATGAAGAAAAAGAATACATACGTCTTATAATGTCTTAGTTAAGCAAAAAAGAATATAACACTTATTTACTTTCCTGATGAGAACTTTATTTGACATCTCAAAAATAACTTATTTCAATCTTATATATTAGCTTCTTAAATGTTGGCATTGACAATGCTTAGTGAATAAATGTACAAAATTATCACTTGTGGATCATTAGAATTAACACAATAATTTGTGAAAGGCGAATATTAAAAAAATATATGATCCGTACAAAAAAAAATTTATTTTTAATCGAAAAATCAAAGGTTTGCATCAAAATCACATTAATTTATAAAGGTTAAGCCATAAATTAAGGTGATACAGTAAATATATTTATAAATCATGATTAGTACAAAGACACATGTATAGAATTAGATTAAAGTTATATTGATCATGCCTAACTTGTTGCAAAGATACTCAACTCGAGTTTCATTTAAAGCTTTTGTGAGCAATGCTATCAGTTGCTCTTCCGTCTTCACATAACCACTAAAAAGTTATTCTGAATCTTCTCACCAATAAAATGATAATTAAACTCAATATATTTAAAAATTTTCATGATACACTAAAGCTACATGATTATCACTAATTCCTTACATTCCGCAACCACAAGAGAAGATGGAGTTGATTCAATCCCACTTTTTTACGAAAATATTTTTATTGGTTTTACACATCTTTGGAGTTAAGAGTTGGTGATAGTTGATGCAGCTCCAGTCTTACAATTTTGTTTGCCCAATTTTATTTTGTGTCGATGCACTATCACTTTTATTTCTACACCAGTCCTTTATTTTGTGGTTTACAATTATTTTTTGGGAAAAAATTCAAATATGTCATTGATCTTTCAGAATTGGCTCATTAATGTCATTCATTAAAAGTCTGGCTCATCTATGTCATTACCATTCAAGAAAAGGTTCATTCATGCCATTATTTTTTAACAGTGGTTTTACAAAACCATTATTGACACGTGGCCAATTATAATTCAGTCACGTCATCAATTTTTTGAATAAAAAGAATAATAATTCTGAAAAAAAAATTGAATTATTTTTTTTATTAAAAAAATTGATGACATGACCAAATTATAATTGGCCACGTCATCAATTTTTTAAATAAAAAATCAAAAATTTGAATCAAAATTGAATAATTTTTTTTTTGATTTTTTTAATTAAAAAATTGATAACGTGGCCGAATTATAATTGGTCACGTGTCAAAAATGATTTTGCAAAACCATTGTTAAAAAATAATGGCATAAATAAGCCTTTTTAAACGGTAATGACATAAATGAACCAAACTTTTAAACTGATGGCATAAATGAACCTTTTCTTAAAGTTTAATGGCATATTTGAGCATTTTTCCTTATTTTTTTAATGAAACTATTTCCTTGTAAATGAAAAGAAAACTGCACTGTTTGGAAAAAATGAAATTAATGGTTAGCTACAAATCAATGTTGAGGCCCATTAGCTCAGTTGGTTAGAGCGTCGTGCTAATAACGCGAAGGTCGCAGGTTCGAGACCTGCATGGGCCACCTTTATTTTTTGCAAGTCCAGTGATTTAGTGGAGAGGTTGAGGAGGGGAAAAGGGTATTTTTATCTACTACTACTTGAGGATATATTGAGAAATCACGATTTAATTAAAGACTTCATTTAATTTATATAGAGAGGGATATTTATGTCAATTATTATTTAAAGATACATTGAGAAATTACGATTTAACTAAAGACTCTATTTAATTTATACTTGAATAGAGACTTGCATGGGCCATCTTTATTTTTTGCAAGTCCAGTGATTTAGTGGAGAGGTTGAGGAGGGGAAAAGGGTATTTTTATCTATTACTACTTGAGGATATATTGAGAAATCACGATTTAATTAAAGACTTCATTTAATTTATATAGAGAGGGATATTTATGTCAATTATTATTTAAAGATACATTGAGAAATTACGATTTAACTAAAGACTCTATTTAATTTATACTTGAATTATCAAGAATTGGTGTGTATAGGCAAGAGAAGTTACATATGGACATTCAAGTTCAAACGAATTGTAACACTATGCCTTAGATGTCAATAAATAATGTGTCTGATTAAAATATTTCAAGATAAAATCTAATGGAAAAAAGTATAATGAAAAAAAAGAATACATACGTCTTATAATGTCTTAGTTAAGCAAAAAAGAATATAACACTTATTTACTCTCCTGATGAGAACTTTATTTGACATCTCAAAAATAACTTATTTCAATCTTATATATTAGCTTCTTAAATATTGGCATTGGCAATGGTTAGTGAATAAATGTACAAGATTATCACTAGTGGATCATTAGAATTAACACAATAATTTGTGAAAGGCGAATGTTAAAAAAATATATGATCCGTACAAAAGAACATTATTTTTAATCGAAAAATCAAGGGTTTGCATCAAAATCACATTAATTTATAAAGGTTAAGCCATAAATTAAGGTGATACAGTAAATATATTTATAAATCATGATTAGTACAAAGACACATGTATAGAATTAGATTAAAGTTAAATTAATCCATAATGTTAATTAAGCCGGCTTACTCAAATTCATACTTCATAGTGGCGTCTTGAAAATTCTTAGCAATGATATCTCGCCTTCTATTGTAATTTCACCCTTTATAATTTTATTGTTTAATAGATAAAATCGATATGTTAATACAAAGGACACTGTCTTAAAACATGGAGTACATATTATTTATATCCTTATTTCCAACTTAAACTTTCTTCATTATAATAGTCAAATTATTTAACTTTTATTTGATGCATTAAGATAATTAAATTTTACTTACTATACTATAGTAACAATAAAATTAGTCAGTTAAATGGTTTAAAAAAGAGAGGAGGGAAAAATTGATTGTTGTAATTAATTCAAATGATAGAAATTTTTAGAGATTATGTTACGATATATGGTGTCAATGTATATTACAAGGAATATAATAATTGCATTCATTTTTTAAACACTCTTCCTCCAATTGGATCAAAGATATTGATCATGTCTAATTTGTTGCAAAGATACTCAACTCGAGTTTCATTTAAAGCTTTTGTGAGCAATGCTATCAGTTGCTCTCCCGTCTTCATATAACCAGTGAAAAGTTATCCTAGTTCTTCTCATGAATAAATTTTAATTAACCTCAATATGTATAATTTTTTCATGATACACTAAAAAAATATGATTATCACATATCACACAATTTATTGTATATTTGATGCTTCAATTCAATTTCAATTGAAAGATGATGTATCTAGATAATCTCATACATAGACTACCACATAATTTTGTACTCAGATTCCCGCACTGAATCGAAATATGACATTTTGCTTCTTATTCCTTCTAATAAAGAAACAATAGCCAATATAGTAGGTCTTCTATAAATTTTATATTTTGCAAAACACTCAACACGAGTATGAGCGTAGTTACTGTACAACATGTCAAATTCATCGCTCCTTTTTTCTTTTTGTCTAAAAATATCATTAACCCAAATTTAATTTAATTGGACTCTTTTACAGTTAATTAGCCAATTCTTTTATTTGTTCTCAAAGACAATATTTTTATTTATACAAATGAAATGAAAAATAAATTATTTATGTCATCAAACCTTTCAGTAACAAAAACCAAAAAAAAAAAAAACAAGAAAAAAGATGTTTTTCGTCAACGGTCACAAACTAAAAATTATGTGTGAGTTTCTAAAAATGGATTCCAATCCTAAAAAACGCGGTTTGTCTCTCTATAGAAAGCACAGCAAAGGGCGAATTGGAGTGTTAATCCATTCATTTTTTTTTGGTAAAATATGGGGATGAATTTTGATGATGAACAACTCATGATCTCTCTTGTCAAATTTGTGAGTGGTAACTCTGTTCAATTTCAATTTGTTGACTTGTATGGCAACAATAAACCCTCTCAGATATTCGATACTACTACTGCTACTGATCATCATCATGTTTTTACTCAGTTAAAGAAGAAAAAAACAGGGAACGGTAAGAACTTCAACAGGGGAATTGTGGGTGGTGGCGGCTCATGGAAAGGAATTGACAATAGTAGACCAGTTTACGACAAGAAGAAAACAGTGATTGGGTTCAAGAAAACTTTCCGTTTTGAGGAAAAAAATCATGTGTGGATTATGAAAGAATATCGTCTTTGTGATAAAATACTCAAGGCCTTGAGATTACGTGGTCATACTCGGCTTGAAGAGGAATTTGTTGTATGTCGCATTACGAGGAGCGTCAATTCTTCGCAGGTTTCGGATCACAAAGTAGAGAATTTTGTTGATTCTCTACTGATTTCTTCATCGCAATGTCAAGATATTTTTGCTCAGAATCAATTTCAAGATTTGGGACAATTCGGTGCTGTTTCTGCTCAGAGTCAGTTTCAAGAAAATTTAGATTTTGGACAATTAAGTACTGCTAATGTAATTCCATCTCATGAGTCAAACAGTATTTTGAATGGGAACATTGCTCCAGTTAGTTTAGTGTTCAAAGAATCAAAACTGTGTGCTGCAATAGAAGAGGAATGCTCTGTTCATCAACAAACTCCCTCTGTAGAATGCTCTGATAATGACATTGCTAATTACCACAAACAACTTGATGCCTATGCTGCCTCTGTACTCGAATTAACGGTTCCTTACATTCCGCAGCAACAAGAAGATGAAATTGATTCTGGTCATACAAATAATGTAATTCCATGTGGCCTAGTTAGTTTAGTCTTAAAAGAATCAAATGTGGCTGCTGCAAAAGAAGAAGAAGGCTCTGTTTGTCCTGATTATGACATTGCTACTTACCACAAACAACTTGAAGAGGAATTTGTTGTATGTCGCATTACGAGGAAAGTCAATTCAGGGAATTTTCTTGGCAATTGTTCATCACAATGTCACCTGAGCAATTAACAGCCTTCACATGTACTATATATAGGCTAATGCACATCAAAACCACGAAATAGAGAAGAACATCTCATGGATATCGTGATTTGTTAATCATTTGTGTCTCTGTTACAATTGCTTTCAGGAGATATTGCATATGTATAAAATGTTATGTTAACACTTATTAGTTTCAAAGAATGTCGATATTGTTATCTCTCTTTTCCATACCACCAACATGTCGACCATGTTGTCGAGGTTTTTCAGGGTTATCTGAATCAGAATCACTTGGTTCAATGAAAAGTCCTTCGAGAGACATCTTCTTCTGATTATTGATTTGTATGTATGTTTCTGGGCACGGATAACATTACATTCGGCCTATGATATGATATCCACTCTTCGGAAAATTTATCAAAGCGCAGTCACCACTTTGATCAACCATACTCTGTCAGAAAGGTTTTTACCTATGAAATCTGCTTTTCAGTAAATATACATTACCAGGTTTTCGATGAATTCTATATATACATCAAGTCAAAACTAACTCTTCCTTCTAGTGTGACTGCCTGGACTTATTGCATAAACAGGAATCACAAAATGTAAAAGACTCGACATGGTTCATTGGTAGGTTTAAAGAAGAGATACAAGCTTTGGTAATACGAGGTTGAGGAATAACATGCCATATTCCTTTAACAATCAAAGCTCATTTAGCCTTTCTTTCAAGATCTTTGAATGACTTTTTTTGTGCAAACAGTTTATGCATATTATCACAATTTGGTTTGAACAAGTGAGTTTGGGTTTGAGATTATGATCGTTTCAAGGTTTTGATTCATGTTCCAAATTTATATTCACTTTGTATTATTTTCAAGTTGCTTTGTTACTTGGATGGCAGGCACAATTCTTACTAGTTCTCCGTACAATTTTTTTTGCAGTTGAAGACAATCATGCTTGTTTAATAAAGAACTGGCCGATTCTGACTATCTTCCACAGCAAACAAAAGATCCTACCCAACTTTCTGTAAACGACATGACAATGGAAGATTTTTAGACATAATAATCTTTATTACATGAACAACGGATAAGATATACAACACTCTCTTCGTCTCAATTTATGTGACATATTTCAGATTTCAAGATTCAAATAAATTTATTATTTATCCTAAATTTTTCATTTATGTTTTAAATGTTTTGAATTGTCAATGATCATGACTTATATTAATTTTTACGGAGCTCACAAATATATAAATTTCATTTTAAAAATGAAGATTTCATGAGTAAATTTTTAATCAAACTTAAACTGTTTAATTCTCAAAAAATAAAAAAGTTTCACATAAATTGAAACAGAGAAGGAGTAGTATCTAAAAAGCACCAATGAGAAAAAGAATTCTTGAAAAGACACTACTCCCTTTGCCTTAATTTTCTACTAATTTCTTCATCACAATGTCAAGAAACTGTGGAATTTGCTCAGAATCAGTTTCAATAACATCAAGATTGGGAACAATTCAGTACTACTTATGTAATTTCCAATGAGAACATCAACCCTCTTAGTTTAGTGTTAAAGAAAGAAATAAATGTGGTTGCTTCGAAAGAAGAAGAATGCTTGTGATTCATCAAGAAACAAGCATTCTTCTTTTTTGGCAGCAGTCTCATTTGAAACTATTCCACTTTTCTGCCAAGATTTTTATATTGGTTTTATAGATCTATTGAGTTCAGAGTTGGTGATAGTTGATTTATGATCAAAGATAGACTTGTTTGAATCTCAAAATTTGAAAAGTGTCACATAAAATGAGACAAAGGAAATATATATCTACTTACCGCGTAATTTTCCCTTAGTGCTACAAATAAACATTGAGGCACATTACTTGAACTGGTTAGAGCGTCGTGCTAATAACGCGAATACCTGCATGGGCCGGGCCATCTTATGTTTTTGTTAAGTTCTGTTAAATTGGTTATGATTAGGGGTGACAAATGGTTGAATTGGATCGGATTGGATTTGGATGGGTGAAATATGGATTGAGAAAAAATGGTTTGAATTACAATATGGGCAAATATGGATTTGATCAAAAAATTTTTTTTTACCCCTCCCCACAAGCAAACCCTCCCCCCGACCTTCCACCAATCTACCCCTAAAAAAATTTTGTTTTCGAAAAATAAAAAAATAATTTTTTACCCCCACCCCCCAACCTCGGCATCCCCTTCCATCAACCTATTCTAATTTTTTTTGTTTTCCAAAAATAAAAAAAATTTCTATTTCATTTCTCACTTATATGGCTAGATATAGATTATCATGTTAACCATTTTGTTCATATTTGTATGAGCTTAAATAGATTGAAGACCATATTAACCCATTTAAGAAAAAGAAATAAAATATGAGTGGTCCATTTAATTTAATATGGGCGAAATGATTTCATTTCACTTATATATATGAGCTGAAATTGCCACCCCCAGTTAAGATCTGCGTATTCTTAATAATTTTTTAACATATTATTATTTAATTATTATAATTTAAAATAAGTTAAATTAAATACTAAATTGGATTCGATCAAAGATTCTTTTAAAATGGGTGAATGTTTAAATGATATGAGATTGACTTAATTTAAATTATCTTGAGCTCAAGAAACTGTGAAATTTCTTCCTCACAACTTACAACATGTTGGTTGTGTTAGAATATTTTTGGATATGAACTTGTAACTACTTTAGATTTTATGATCCATTTATGTAGCTAAAAATAAATTAAAGTCCCCACCTAAAAACCAAATAAAAAGGAATTATTTTTTTGTATAAATTTAAGGAATCCCATAGTGTAATACAATAATTACATTCTGTCCCGACAAATTTAGTATTTACTAATAATCCCTTAAAATTGTTGTGGCGTGATACATTAGTATGTTGTGATACATGGTAAATGATACACAGTAACTTAAAACTGTTAAGACTAAAAGGGGGAAAAATGAAACATTTAAATTTGTTATCTAAAACAGCTTAAATTACGGTAACAATTCATTAATAAGCATTAATTCAGCACGTAATTGAATAACAATTTCAAATTTTGAAAATTCAAGATTATATCATCTAGTTTGAAGACATTTTTATGAACATCCAGTTATTAAACTTATTGACTGATACATGATAACAATTTTCAAAATTTCGTGATACATAGAAAATCATATGATACACATCAAATTCATGTATCAATGCATCGTCTGAACACTATAACACACTGAGTCGATATGCATCAGCAAGCACACTTGATGACGCAGTTATTAAACTTATTGACTGATACATGATAACAATTTTCAAAAACTCTTGATACATAGGAAATCATATGATACACATCTAATTCATGTACCAAAGCATCGACTAACACACTATAACACACTGAGTACTATGATACATGATAATAATTTTCAAAAATTCATGATACATATGGGATTCCTTTACTAAAATTTTTACTAATTTCAACAACAATGGTTGCTACTTCTTTTCTCCCTTTTTGGTGTATTTTGTCAAACTTTGATTTAGATGATTCGCCAAAATCTTTGTTTGAATCCTTCTGAACATTCATAGGATCATGCAAAAACTTTTTTCTATTTTCTTTCCAATTTTCATCGTCCGAATCATAAATCCTTCTATTAGTAAAATGATCTATTAATGTGATGTAATAGAACAATGAACAAAAAAAAAAACGGATGATGGAGTAAGAAGAAAAAGAAGACCTAGAGACGGCTGATGTAATATAGCAATGAACAAGAATAAAAAAAGAAGAAAATAAGAACAGATGATGAATTAAGAAGAAGAAGAACTATAGACGGATGATGGAGTAAGAAGAAGAAGAAGAACCAGAGAACAATGGTTCAATTTTCAGAAATTTCAATTTTTTTGAATTTTGAAATTCAAAATTTCATATTAAATGTTGTGAAACGTTTTTAATTAAAATTAATAATTCAAAATTTAAAAAGTGATTCAGAAGATTGAGTGTTTTAGTGGAGAAAAAATAGGCATGATATTGAGGCCTAAAGCTATTTTATTTTTTTTGGGTTTTGTTTATGATGTTATATAACCAAAAAAAAAATTAAAAAAAAATAAAAAACGACCTAATATAACTTAAATCCAATGAGTTAATATCTTGTGGGTTATTATATATAGCATCATTAAAGTAGAAAAAAAGAGGTAACATTCCATGTTATATATACCATGAACGGCGGCTCAAAAATCCCCAATTTACCTGAAGATATTGTCAACTCTATCTTATTAAACCTTCCTGTGAAATCTCTTTTTCGATTCAAAAGTTGTTGCAAATCATGGTGTAGTTCTGTCGATGATGCTGACTTCATCAAGTTACATCTACATAAATCATGTGTGGATACTAATCGTCAAAAAATTGTCTTCCTTAATGTTAATCGTCAGGGAGGAACACGGCAATATAAAATTGTGTCAACGGAAGAATCAATTAGCGGTGTTTCAAAATTTGTGTACGTGGAGGAGCTCAATTCTAACAAAACGAGACTAAGCTATCGGTTATTGGAAACAATTTTTGATTAATAAAAATGCACTTCCGTTAGGGTTTGGATCTCTCTCTTGCTATTTTGATGGTCCGTTACTCAAGCCCTTTGATTTGATTATGATTTTTATGAAATGTGGTTGAACGTTTTGGCGGTTACAATTCTCCTACAGTTTAGTGCTAATTTTTGTTTTATCCCAATGTTTGGATGGAAATTTATAATTCTCCCACTGTTAAGTACTAATTTTTGTTGAGGTGATTTATTGTATTTTGAGGTTCGTTAGGTTTTCAGTTGTGAAAATTTAGGTGTTCTATTATGCTCCTCTGTATATGTAGCAATTTCACTTGATTTTTCTTATCTAATTGTTGCATTATTTTCTGGCTATTTTTCATTGATTGCTATTTCCCATATGGTTTTTGTAGAAAATGATACATTCTGTGTTATAAAGGTGATGATAGGAACTTTTTTTGATTAGAAGTAACACCATAAGGTTGTTTCACTTTATTCATCATCTGACCATATCCCAGTCTACATGCTATGCTGTAGTAAATATGAATGTATTGAAGTGCAATCATGCAGTGGATTGGTCTTAATATAATCCTGGCTATAGTACGTTATTATGGAATCCTGCAATTGGAAAATACAAACTCATTCAAAATGGATCCACATTACTATACTCGGTTAAAGAAATCAATGTTGGAAAACAATTCACAATATTTTCCCTGTTCCCTCTGATCCTTTGACGCCGTACTTATACAATGAACAAGTTTCATTAAATGGTGTGAACGGGACAAAATACATGATTATATCTTTCCATTTAGCAGACGAAAAATTTATTGTAACGACAGTATATGTGGTAAAACCCCAAAATTACATGCATGGAGGGATCGTATCTGTGTTTTGGCAACTTATGGAATTGTATGAACAAGTTTCCTACTTAAGTAATTGGCTATCAGCATATGTGTTAAAAGAGAATGGGAACCTATTATGGAGAAAGCGTGAGGGTCCTTTTATTATTGAGTAGGAAACATATATATACTGGATTTAAGCCTCTGCAAGTTTGTTTCCTTCAACATTCTGTGGAATTCTAAACATAATCATGTATAGAGTTTCTAGTTTTCCTAGCAGATATATATTAAGAAGATAAATTTAGGTTAAAAGTTCAAAATATTATATATATTCTATGTAGAAATATCATAGTCACCAACTAATTAATGAGAGGAAATACTCTCCTGTTGGAAATAGGATACCAAAAACAAATAACCATGAAGACCAACCGTAAATCCTTTCTATTTTTGGTAAGAAATTACTATAATTAAGAGTTAAACTATTCATTTTAAATAGTAAAACACAAAATAATTAGTTCCTAATCATAAAAGAAGTGGGAAATAGTTTCCCTATATGTACATACATAGGCAAAGGGTAAATTAATTTTCTTTCTGTTGGTAAAATATGAAGATCAATCTTACTGATGAACAACTCATGCTCTCTCTTCTTAAATTTGTTACTGGTGTTTCTGTGCAAATTCAATTTGTCGACTTGTATGGCAATAACAAACCTTCTCAGATATTCGATACTGCTACTGCTACTGAATATCACGTTTTTACTCGGTTAAAGAAGAAAAAAACAGGGAATGGTAAGAACTTCAACAGGGGAATTGTTGGTGGTGGTGGCTCATGGAAAGGAATTGACAATAGTAAACCTGTTTATGACTGGAAAAGATCAGTAATTGGCTCCAAGAAAACTTTCCGTTTTGAGGAAAATAATCATGTTTGGATTATGAAAGAGTATCGTCTTTGTGATAAAGCACAAAACGCATTATTAGAAAGTGGTCGTATTCAGGAGGAATTTGTTGTATGTCGCATTACAAGGAGTGTCAATTCTTCTTCTTCGAATTTTGTTCCAATTTCTTCATCACAACCACAACAAACTGTGAAATCTTTTAGTCCAGATTTGGGACAAATCAGTGCTGCTGCTAATGTAATTCCAAATGGGAACATCACACAAGTTAGTTTAGTCACAGAAGAATCAAAATTGCGTCAAGGCTCTGTTCATCAAGAAACTCCTCCTGATTATGACATTACTACTTACTACAAACAACTTGATGCATATGCTGTCTCTGTACTCGAAACAATGGTTCCATACATTCCGGAACCACTGCAAGAAGACGAAGTTGATTCTATCCCACTTTTCTCCGAAGATTTTTATATTGGTTATACAGATCTCTGGCTTAAGAATTGGCAATAGTTGATACAACTCAACTCTTACAATGTTCTTTGCCAGATTGTTTGTATATATTTAAAATTTCATCTATCAATGTACTTTCAGTTTTCTTTCAACAGTGTGGTTTAGAATTATTTTTTATGAAAATATTTCTTTAAAAGGTCTTATACATGAAAATAAAATCACATTGGTTAGCTGCATGAAACACTAAGGGCAAGTTCCATAAGGCTAATTGATCTGCCACACTACCTATTTATAACAAAAGCACCAAGAAGATTAGAGTTTGCAAATTTGATGACTTCTTGTCAATGTGAGGAGATTGAAGTCTTGTTAAACTATGACTGACCTGAACTGTTGTTACTTACACCAAGTCCAGCGATTCACTCTAATTCACTATAACAAATAACCAAATGTTAATCTTAAAAAAAAATCACGGATATATTGCTCCTCTACTCGATACGTAACAAACAATACATAAGTTATGTATCAGATACATAACTATTAACCAGATTTATACTGATTTATGTTTGAAATAATTAGAATTATGTATCAACAATAACATTTATACGAGATACATTATACACAAACAAAATTGTAATACATCTGATAAAGGTGCAGTGATGTATATGGATGTTAAGAAGAGAAAAAGAAAAAATATTTTTTATAATTAAGTCAAATGATAAGAATTTTTAGAGATTATTATATCTTAACATAATTTCCCCAAATTATATACATGTACTGTAACTTCTAATTAAGTTCTAACTATGGAAAGACTTAAATGTGCCCTTTAACTTGACTTCAAATTACATTTATGCCCTTCAACTTTGGATATGCACAAATAGACACTTAAACTTGTACAAAGTTGAACAAATAGACACAAATGTCCCACATATCATTCTACATGTCATTTTTTATCCTACGTGGTGTCCTATTGTTCTATGTAGGACTCACGTGTTTATTTATTTAAAAGTTGGATAGTTAAAGTGTCTGTTTGTACATTATGAAAATTGAAGATTACCGTTAAAATTTGAAATCAAATTTAAAATCCAATATATGTATTATCTCATTCTCTTATTTGTCCTTAAAGACAATATTTTTATTTTTAAATCAAAGTGGGACCATTTATTAGAAAGGAACAACCAGATCATGTTTGTCCAAAAACAAACTACTCTGTCCAAAATCAAAATACAGAAACGAACAACCAAAGAAAGGAAAAAAGAGTTGGTCGTCTTCAAGCTTGAGCTTCCATGGAGGATGAAAATGAGGTGCGACCTTGTTTCGTTCAGTTTGATTCCATCCCACTTAATTTACACAGCTCGAACAACTTAGGTAAGAATCAATCTACTCCCTAACTCGCTTTTGATGTTGTAAACGATCCTTGAGCTCCATTCTAAGTTTTACCCTTTCCTGCCGATTGACTCAGAAACCCTAACTAATACCACTGCATAGGCCATGTAATTCTTATTAATATGCTAAAGATCGTTCCTTTAAGTACACTACTTCACCGATGTTTAGATTTATATATCTTGATAAACTCAATATGCTTTTCTTTTCTCCTGAAATACTTTTGTTGCTTTGTCGCGTTGTGCATTAGTATCATTATCATTGTAGCCATATTTTTTGTTTTACATTTTTCTGATTCTCAAGTTTGCAATTCCTTGGGTGACTCCAATCAGTTCCATGGTTGGTAGGCGTGTGTATCGGTCGGTTCGATTCGGTTTTATGTATTATCAGTTTGATTTATCGATTTTTATATATGCTAACCCAATAACAAATCAATAAGATATTCTTTATCGATTTCTAGTCATTATCGGTTCGATTTTCGATTTACCCAATAAGAAAATGTTCGTAAAATATTATATGAATTTTCTCTTCTCTAAATGCTTTGACATAGTGAATCAAGAAAGATGATTAGGAATCGCATCAGTAAGAGAAAATATAGTATGAAGGCTATAGTTACATGTCAATACCAAAACAATAGCATAAAAGTTTTTCTGATAATCAAATTTCGAACCTTTACAAACTTGCAAATGCTACAACCTATAATTACAAACTAAAACTAAAATCACATAGTCCAACAACAAGACGAAAACTATAACTAAAATTGAATAGCTACAATTGTGAACCCTTACTTTAGTTTTTAGGTTTTGAGTAAGCAATAAAGACTAGTAAAGCGGTCTATATGTGAAGTGGATATAGTACTAATAATTTGATATATATATATATATAGTTATAGTGTCTAATTATATATTAAATTATTAATATTTAATAATTAGTAAGGATAAAATAGTAAGTTATTACATTCTTATTGAGTTATCGATTTACCCAATAACTCAATCGTAAAAGTCGATACTAAATTAACCAATAACCCAATAATTTTTTTATAAGCCCATTAAAAACCTAATAGCCCAATAACATTTTTTTCGGTTCGATTTTTGCACATCCTAGTGGTCGGAGAAATCTACCTCTCCAATGAATATTTTTATTTATACAAATGAAATAAAAAATAAATTATTTATGTAATCAAACTTTTTAGTAACAAAAACTAAATAAAAAGAAGAGGATAAAACTTAGCTAATAAGTAATATATTCTTAGACTTCAGTATTTTATGGTAACACTAACTAAAGAAAATAATACTACTTGCTAATACTAAAACAACAAAAGGCATATAACGGTCACTAACTAAAAATTATATGTGAGTTTCTAAAATTGGATTCCAATCATAAAAAAACTCGGTTACGCACAATCTCTGGAGTTAAGATACAACTCAATTCTTACAATTTTATTTTATCTGTCAAATGCACTTTCACTGTAGAATTGATTTTTTTTTATAAAAATATTTCCTTTATACATGAATGGAATACAGAGATTAATAGATTGACCTATGGAATTTTGAACAGTTGTCAATACTACAGCTATTCCTATACTCTATCTACTTTATTTTTCTGAATTTGTTTTATAACAAAAAGACCCCAAAATTAGATAAACGGTAACTTAATATTACGTGTGAGTGTTTCTTGTTTACACGGTTTCTTTCTATATATAATAATCTCTCTTCTTTTTCTTCTTTGTTTTCTACTCCTCTGTTTCCATAAAATATGGGGATGATGAATATTGATGAGGAACAACTCCTCAGGTATCTTCTCAAGTTTGTTACTGGTATGCTTGTTGACTGCGATCAAATTCGATTTGTAGACTTGTATGGCAAAGAGAAGCCATCTCAGTTATTCGAGACGACCACTACTGATCGTCATCATGTGTTCACTCAGTTAAAGAAGAAAAAAGGGAATGGTAAGAACTTCAACAGGGGAATTGTTGGCGGTGGCGGCTCATGGAAAGGAATCGACAATGGTAAACCAGTTTACAACCAGAAAGGATTAAAGATTGGGTTCAAGAAAACCTTCCGTTTTGATGAAGAAAACCATGTCTGGATTATGAAGGAATATCGTCCTAGTGATAATATACTAAAGGCCTTGAGACTACGTGGTCAAATTCGTCATGAGGAGGAATTTGCTGTATGTAGCATTACCAGGAGCGTATATTCTTCCAAGGTTATCATCCCTTCGGATAATAATGTAGAGAATTTTATTGATTCTGTGCTAATTTCTTCATCACAATGCCAAGAAGCTCAGAATCAATTTCAAGAATTGGGACAATCCTTTGCTCAATATCAGTTTCAAGATTTGGAACAATTAAGTAGTACTAATGGAATTCCATCTGATGGGTCGAACAGTATTTTGAATGGGAACGTTGGCCCAGTTACTTTAGTCTTCAAAGAATCAAATGTGTCTGCTGCAAAAGAAGATGAATGCTCTGTTCATCAACAAACTCCCTCTGTAGAATGCTCTGTTTATGACATTGCTACTTACCACAAAGAGCTTGATGCCTATGCTGCCTTTCAACTCAAATCAGTGGTTACTAACATCCCGCAACAACAAGAAGATGATGAACCCGATTCTATCCCACTTTTCCATGAAGATTTTAATATTGATTATACACATCTGTTGACTTAAGAGTTGGTGATACAACTCTAAGTCTTAAAATTTTGTTTGCCCTATAGTATATGTTTTTAATTTCCACCAGCAACAAGTTCTGATGTAGAGAGTAGTGGGTGTCTATCAAGTGGAGAATGGAACAGGGGCAGCCCTGGCTGTTATGTTATTCGTCATCGAGAAGATCATTTTACTAATTCTTATTGAATGAAATTGCTTCAATAAGATTCTCTACTTCCTCTTCCTTCAATAGCAAAGATTAAGTCATGGAATTTTATTACCTCTTTTAACACTTGTGGTGATGTTGACATAAACTTCAATCAAACACACCACGGCTAACTCTAGCCATGAACTCGACATTACAACTGAAATGATCTATGATCCTTTATAGCATAGGAATCGATCTTACGGTGTCTGAACAGAAGACACCAAACTCAAATAACAACTAAAGACTATTGTTATTTAGATATTTGGATCTGTTTTTCGTCGAGACAACTTGTTGAGATTTCTTAATTCTCATTACTTTCAGATATTTGGATCTGTTATGCGATCCCATCATTTATTATGACTTGGGGCTCTTCTTTAGCAATTGCCTCCACACTATGATCATTTGTTTCTCTCTTTTTTTCTCGAGAATTTTAATCATTGGAACCAATCATGTTAACTGGTTATATGATCAAAGTTCCTTTTTAATTCAGGAATAGATCTTACTAAGTTAAGACACGAAACACAACTTTTCGATGAACAAACTTAAGACTCTCTAGATAACTCTATCAGTTCCTTTGAAGTTCTTGAAAGCTTATTTTTTTGCTCAAGAGAGGGAAAGTTGCTAATGCCAGAATTCTTAGATGCGTGTGTGTGTGTTAGTTTCTCGTAGCGTGATCTCATTGGTTGAGAGAGCTCTGTCCTCTTTTCCCGTGCTCACCAACCATGACAGAGTTGGCAGCTATTACTACTGTTCCGCATTTGTCCTGAAACATGCGATATTCATGAGAGAGACCAGGTCCCATTGTTTGTCAAGATCATCAAGACTTCAGAGTTACACAATCTCAAGAAACAGTGAAATTCAGTGCTGCTAATGTAATTCCATCGGATAAGTTGAATGGGAGCATTAGTTTACTTGCAAAAGAAGAAGAATGCTCTGTTCCTGTGGTTCTGTTAGTTTCGTTGCAAAAGAATCAAAACTGAAGATGAGAATCAAATCCCACTTCTCTGGGAAGATTTTTATATTGGTCATACAAATCTGTAGAGTTAGAGTAAGCTGCTTGTCTCCAACACCCACAATGACGACATCAGTTTGCTAATAAGAGACGCAGCTTTCCTCACCACAACATACTGCTTTACGTGTATAAAGGAAGAGAAAAGCAAAGACAACACAGTGAGTTCCATGTAATAAAAACACAGCTTTCCTGATGGCACCACATGAAACATTCACACAAGAAAGAGTTGGAACTGGAGTTAGGTTAGCTGATATGCAGAAGCCTAAATATGGACATCTAGATTCTACAAAGTAATTACATCTAACTATTGCGAGTAGCACTTACTTTATATCACTTATAATTAATATAGACAACTCAACCATAGAACTCCAAGGGGTCAAGGCACACAAAAAACCTCATAAGTCCAACGTCTTCTTTTTTTGGGATATCCGAGCAGGCTTGCGTGACTATTCTATGAGGTAACTGTTACCTTCCCACCAGCACAAGTACCAAGTTTATTATTTCTGCTGGGATTTGAACCCTGATCTCCAAAATTTGCACCAACGCCATTGACCACTAGAGTGCCCTCTTAAATCTATCTCTTGCTTACTTTCCTTTTATAATATTAGCAGTCTCCCCACACCAGTAATTGTCCCTCGCTCCCCTAATAACAATTCAATGAATTCCTTCCTTTCCGGTCATGAGAGCATCATCCTTGACGATATTATCATCATAAAATCTGAATTACTAACAACTGCAATAACAAAATTGTGCAGAAGGAAAAGAAGAAGGTTGAGGGGCTTTTTCAGCAAAAAACACCAGTAATGCATGAAGCCCTTCACTGGTTGCCTTAGCTGCTTCTTCTCCATATCTGTGAGAAACAAATTCAGTCGTCATAGTGCCTGATGTAGAGATAAATTCTTTCCAGCTACTTCAACGGCGTCACATATTCTGCCTATTAGCAAGAATATCTGTTTTAGGCTTCTTCCAAAGTAAGTCATTAACTTGTAAACAAAAAACAGTACTTGTGCCAAAGACAATTGCATTGCTGTGAGATCTAGCACATAT
The DNA here is from genome assembly GCF_036512215.1 of Solanum lycopersicum. Taxonomy (NCBI): domain Eukaryota; kingdom Viridiplantae; phylum Streptophyta; class Magnoliopsida; order Solanales; family Solanaceae; genus Solanum; species Solanum lycopersicum. Next base: position 49,595,544 of record NC_090801.1, on the reverse strand, counting down.
ACTTATGTTGGAACCACCAAATATCATCTTTCAAGTCCACAATATACATATTGAACAAGCAAGATGCATAAAGTCAATGTTCTTGCCACCATTATGCCACTTAGCATCCTGAATTTATTACTTCATTTTTATTTTGATTTTTATATGAGTTGGAGCTAGCGCATTGAGTCTCAAATTAAAGGTCTCAAATCAAGGTCGTATATTCAGTTACAATTGAGTCTTGGATCACGAGTTCTGAGTCAAGATAGAGATTGGGTCCATGATCAGGAGTTCAGGACTAAGGCTCAGGTTTTGGATCAGATCAGAACTCAGACGGGTCCTAAATAAGGTTCAAGGATCGGGTCTTGTGTCTTGGTTTTATGGTCAAATTCAAGGCTCGAGTTTTCAGTTATGCTGGAAATCATTTTTGTAGCATAAAAAAATAACAAAAATGAAAACCGACCTTCGGAGTTCAGTTCTTTAGTAAATTCTACTTGCCAAAACTAGCTCCTGAAATCATTTATTATGGTTAAGCAGTTACTTAAGGTGATAATATGTAACACCATAAAACGAACTAAGGTGAACTAGAGCTTCGTGATTGTTTCTTGAGTTAATTTTGTGTTAAAATGAGTTATATTAGTGTCCTTAGGCAGTGTGTGAAGTTTGGAGGTCAAAAGTCCAAGAACGTCCATGACGTTCGGAAGATATGCGATGTTCCTAAGACCTGAACAACTATGTTTAGGGGTTTAACGTCCGGGTATGACCCCACCTAGGACACATGAGGGACCCTAGAAAAGGACCCCACCTCTTGGCAAGAAGCGGCCAAGCAGTGACCAAACGATGACCCAATGGACGGTCCGTTGGTCAACTAACGGTCCGTCGACCATGGGTGTCGATTGGACCTGCAAAGCAGGGTAGCCTGCTCTTGAATGAGGCTAAGTCACAACCAACGAAACCCCACCAACGGGCCGTTGATGGACAAACGGTCCATTGGTTGGATCCGTTTGTGAGACTGCCCCAAAAGCTGTCATTTTCCTGTAATGACTTGGGGTGTTTGGTAAATTCACCCCAAGTATTTTATGAACCTTGAGTGATATTTTTAGGGTCTTTTAGATATATTAAAGTGTTTCAAACCCTAAGACCTAATTTTAGACTTCATTTCCTAAAACCCAAAATCCCTCTCTCAAGTCTCCATGGAAGCTAGAAGTCAAGAAGAGCTAGGAGGGTTGTTGGTGGTCAATTTCTTCACCAAAAATAAGTGGGGTTTCTTCAATTTGAGGTATGGTAGTCATCCTTAAACTCTCTTCCAATCAAGGAGTCTCTTCTAATGAATTTTCAAAAAGGGTTTTCAACCCTAACTTCTTCTATCTTTAACTCTAAATATGGGTCTTGCATGAAAACGTTTTGAATGATTTAAAAATGATGTTTCTAATGTTAGTTGATGATTTTAATGCTAAAACTTCAATGAGCATGAATTGGTAGTCTTTAAGCTTTGATTTCTTATGGTTGATATTGTTGTTTAGCTACTGCCCTAAGGGCTATATTATGATGAAATGTTGAGTAAAATGTTATAGGTGATGGAACCTTATATTAAAAGGTAAGTTGGTTATGTTGTTTAGCTTTAATTATGAAATGATCTTGAGTGGTATGGTCCACCTTCTTGGTGGTGGTGTTTATTTGAATCGTATGAATATGTAGTTACTTGTGTATTGTGATGAGTCCATGAAAGCATATTATGTGAAGAAAGATGAAAATGAAGTTACTCTTATTAAGGTGTTTTATGAAACTTGTTATGAAAAGTATGCTAAGGATTATATCTAAATGAATTACATGATTATATGAAGTATGTTAAAGTGTGTGATGTGATAAATGAATGTCTAAGCATGTACAGAACTGAATTTAAATGAAATGAGTCTATTCTGCAAGGTGTGCTCACATGTACACACACATATACACTTTGAATAAATGAATGATTGGAGTTAAAGAATGTAAATGAAAAAGGGGAGTTTTGGGGTAAGCACTCATTGTGAGTTGAGATGAAATGTTTAGTAGCAACCTCACTACCTCCCAAGAGCTTTCTAATGTAGGTTGGAGGATGGATACCCATTGTAAGTTGAGATGGGATGTTTAAACACTTTATATGAATTTTTATTAACATATCGCTACAATCCAATTAAATTTAAAGCACAAAAGGTAGAACAATTTTTAAGAATATCTAATACATTAAGTAGTAATTCATAACAGTAAACAAAAATTTAGCTACATTATTATAATGTGTTACTCTATAAAGTACTTCTTTATGTTTATTTTGGTAAGTTAATATCAAGAATTTCAATAAGAATGAAAAAACTTTTCTACAATATTAATTATTCATTGCATTATAAAGTACCATTTACTTTCTCATAAAAATGCAAATTAAAAAATATATATTTGCAAATCATAAATTTTTTGCGTCATTGAATCAATAAAATTTTGGTATAACCATATAGATATACTCATAAAAATTGATGTACATGTACTCCTAATTCTAACTTTTTAACTTATTGATTTTTTTACTCATCCTTTAATGTAACTTAACTCTTATAACAAATTAGATTTTAAAAACGTGCATTGCACGTTTGTCCCTTGTAATTACTATAAAATGTATGCATATTTAAAAAATTGAATTTCATAATAGAAAATGTTTTTGTATTGCACGCTACTTAGTATAAATATTCGTAAAATATTTAAATACAATTACAATATGTATAAATAGTTATTCATAAAATTAAGTAATCAAAAGAGAAAGTGTAATACCAAATTAGCTAATGAATTCGAAAATAAAATGAAATAGAGTAGACTAAAAACAATAAAATAGCTAATGAATTCTAAAACTTTTAAATAACAAAAATTAAAGAGAGAAATAGTTCTAGTTTATAAGAATAGAGGAACTTCCTCAATAACTAACAAAAGCATAAACAGATCTATCTCTTTTTTATTGCATATGTGATGAACAATTACATTCATCAACAATTATCCATCAATAATTATACATTAGAATAACAAAGCGTATGCATCGACAAAAAGTAATTGTGTTGAACAATTTGTCAATGTAATTACATCCACCAATAATCATTCATCAACAGTTATACATCGGAATAACTAAGGTATGCATTAATATAAAGTGATTTTGGAGATAATTTTTTGATATTTATAATTACAAGTTTGGAATTGTAAAAGTCATTTAAAAATTGATAATATACATTAACGCCTATGAGAATTAGATTGTTTAAAGTTGGGAATATGTAAAGTTTCTTACTAAAATCTGAATATGTGCCATATTAAGATGTATTATAATTCAAAGGACATTTTTGTTCTTTAATGTTAAAGGATATTTCGAACATAATTTACTGTCTTTTGTTGTCACGAAACACTTCATCTATCGAACTCTATTTTAGAATAAAATTAAATTAAACATTTCTTTAATTAATCCTACCTAGAAACATAATGGATTAATACCATATAAGTATTATTTAAGTAATATTTTATTAATTATTTCTTTAATAATATTTGAATTAGTAAAAGGGTAGAATCATAATCCTATTAAAGTTAAGATCTTCTCGCTTATAATAAAATAATAATAATTTCTGAACTCGTCCTTCGCTTGTGTACCTATATCAATCAATACACATTTTTTTTAAAGAAGTATAAAGATTATTAATAATATTGTTTTATGTTTATAAATTAAAAGGAGTATATACTCCTTAAAATGAGTATAAAGAATCTATGAGATTTTTTATCAAAATATTTTTTTTAGATAGAATAATGTCACGACCCAAATCGGATTGCGACTGGCACCCACACTTACCCTCCTATGTGAGCGAACCAACCAATCTAAACCTTAACATTTCAATGTAATATTAACATAAAGTAATGCGGAAGACTTAAACTCATTAATAAAAACCAATTCAATAACTATTATTTCCCAAAATCTGGAAGTCATCACCACAAGAACATCTAGGATCAAATTACTAAACTAAGAGTATTCTAAGAAGCTAAAACAAATAAAAGCTAGTCCATGCCGGAACTTCAAGGCATCAAGACATGAAGAGGACGATCCAGTCCAAGCTAGAAGCATTAGCTCACCCTGAAGATCCGATGTGACGAAGACTGGCTAGAGTTGCGGTTGAGTTGAAGACGATGGCACGTTTGCTGCACTCCACAAATAACAAGAAGAAAACATAAAAGTAGGGGTCAGTACAAAACACGGGTACTGAGTAGATATCATCGGCCAACTCAAAATAGAAAACAATATATACCAAGTAATATCATAAAATCAACTATGATACTCAACATGTAGCAACAGCAAGTACTATATCATTAACAATTACCGTCAAGTTCACACATGAGGACTCAAGCCTCAATACCATACTCATTTGGGAATTATGTTCATTAGATTGAGTATATTAACATCTTTCAAGATTCATTATCTTATTTCTCTTGTGTCGGTACGTGACACTCCGCTCCCTCATACTATGTGTCGGAACGTGACACTCCGATCCCCTACATCTACGTGTCGGTTCGTGACACCCGATCTCCTAAATCTACGTGTCGGTTCGTGACACCCGATCCCCTAAATCTACGTGTCGGTTCGTGACACCCGATCCCCTACATCTACGTGTCGGTTCATGACACCCGATACGTCCCTTAAAACAATTATAAAGTTAGAGGGTTAATGTTAATAAGTCTAATTACTTGGGGGTTAAAAGAGGTAACCTTAAGTTAATTAGTTGGTTATTATTGTCATCTTTTATTCTTAATTATATACTAATTAGGATAAAAGAAAGAGGGTTTGAATAAAGAAAATAGAAAGAACAAGAGAGAGAGGGAGAATCGAACGAGGAAGAAAGAAGAACAAAGCTTTGGGAATTTACTTGCTTGATTTCTAATCTTCGGTGGAGGTAGGTTATGGTTTTCATGCTTTCATAGTAAACTCTTAATAGAGAATGATATGTATTGATAGTATTGTAAACCCTGCTATGTGCTTAATTGTATGCATGCATGAACGTGATTATATAATTGTGATTATATTAAACATGATGAAGTTATTGAATCCCAAATCTTGATAAAAACCTAATCTCTTTTTAATGATGATGCCTTGGTAAGGGAGAAGGCTTGATGAACTAAAGTAATGAGACTGATGATGCCTTGGTAAGGGAGAAGGCTTGATGAGTTAATAGAATGAGATTAGGGGATCGGGTGTCACGAACCGACACGTAGATTTAGGAGATCGGGTGTCACGAACCGACAAATAGACTTAGGGGATCGGGTGTCACGAACCGACACGTAGATGTAGGGGATCGGGTGTCACGAACCGATACGTAGATTTAGGGGATCGGGTGTCACGAACCGACACGTAGATTTAGGAGATCGGGTGTCACGAACCGACACGTAGATGTAGGGGATCGGAGTGTCACGTTCCGACACATAGTATGAGGGAGCGGAGTGTCACGTACCGACACAAGAGAAATAAGATAATGAATCTTGAAAGATGTTAATATACTCAATCTAATGAACATAATTCCCAAATGAGTATGGTATTGAGGCTTGAGTCCTCATGTGTGAACTTGACGGTAATTGTTAATGATATAGTACTTGCTGTTGCTACATGTTGAGTATCATAGTTGATTTTATGATATTACTTGGTATATATTGTTTTCTATTTTGAGTTGGCCGATGATATCTACTCAGTACCCGTGTTTTGTACTGACCCCTACTTTTATGTTTTCTTCTTGTTTATTGTGGAGTGCAGCAAACGTACCGTCATCTTCAACTCAACAGTAATTCAAGCCAGTCTTACTACATCGGAAATTCAGGGTGAGCTAATGCTTCTAGCTTGGACTGGATCTTCTTCCTCATGTCTTGATGCCTTGAAGTTCCGGCATGGACTAGCTTTTACTTGTTTTAGCTTTTAGAATACTCTTAGTTTAGAAATTTGATCATAGATGTTCTTGTGATGATGACTTCCAGATTTTGGGGATAATAATAGTTATTGATTTTATTAATGAGTTTAAGTCTTCCGCATTACTTTCTGTTGATATTATATTGAAATGTTAAGGTTTAGTTTGGTTGGTTCGCTCACATAGGAGGGTAAGTGTGGGTGCCAGTCGCGGCCCGGATTTGGGTCGTGACAAATAAATGAAATAATAAGTTCTAAATTTAATCAATAAAAACATAAAGCTGCAGAATATAAAAATAATTAGCAATACCATTTTTCTTCTTCAGCGCTTCCTCTTCTTTCGTTATTAGGGGTATTTATTTACAAATATAAAATCACACCATGATTTTATTTTCATACAAGTAGTAAATCATTTATAAATTCTAAAAAAACACATTAAATATAATGCATGCTAATTTTTGTAGATTTAATTATGAGAAAAAAACTAATTACGTGAATTATTCAATTCTCTTACAATAACTTAGAGTGTTCACTACATGATAATCAACTTGTTATAATAAACATAATCTTTAAAGATGATTTGTACATCAGACATGTAAATGAAAATTTTATTTTCTTTTTCATTGCCATTATTCAAGAAAAAGTAGTCAATTTACCTTCTTTCAACCGAAAAATTGGATATAACAAACAATGAACTAAGTAAAAATATGCAACATTGAAATGAAAAATAATACTTACCAAACAACAAATAAATGTCCATGAAGCCTTTAACCTTCTTGAAAAATGTATCAAATGCACTGAAATGATTAAATTCTAATTCAGATATATATATTCTCCAAGAATTTACCGTCAATAAAAAATTAACGAAACAACATACGTATTCTTTCTCACACAAGTAGGTTTTGTTTTACCTCATGAATGTTGAACAGACTTTTTGTCCAAATGAAGAACTTTCTAGAATTATTTATCACCTGTTGCGTTAAAAACATAAATTTTCGATGAAAAAAATGATATAAAACATGTAATATTAGTTCTATCTATATACATATATGTCTAAAAAATTGATTTGATCAAAAGAAACATAAAAAATTTGAAGAAGAATTTCGTGAGATAAATCATTCACATGCTATTGTCACGAGAAGACATCAAAATAATGTATTTGTTGGAAAAATCATGTATATAATTTTATCAATGGAACTCTTCAAATTCTTTAACTTAAAATTAAGTATAACTTACATAAATCCCATAGTGTAAGATCTTAATTACCTTCTATCCCTATTATTTTTCTAATTACATAAATCCCATGTTTTTTAAGTATTTTTGATACATAATAAAGGATCAAGATTATTGTTGATACATTCTGTATCAATCTATTGCACTTGTTAAGGAAAAAAAATTGAAAAATAAAATTACGATCTTATCCATCTGTTACACTAATTAAGGGGAGAAAAGTTGAAAATAATACAAGTCCCATAAATTGCGTTATTTCCTTCTATATTGTAAAGAATTCAATCATATAGTGTAAGTATCCAAAAAAAATCAAAAATTGAATTTTTTCTTGTTCATCGTTTTCTCTGTTTCATAAAAACTTTTGTCAAAATTTTGGATAAGCAGGGTGAGTTATGAAGGATACAAAAATGATGAAATTGTTTTTGGACAAACAATGTCTTTTGTGATTCTTCAAGTTCATCGAATATCCTTTCGATTTTGATACACGATTGCCGAAAAATTTGAGATTCAAAATTCATTTCCAGTTCATTCATGATCCTTTCAAATTTTTATTCATAATATCGAAAAATTTGAGGAGACACATCATGAAGATCCTTCCAAAATCAAGAGAAAATAAGTTGTAAAGATATTTAATTAGAAGATTTGTCCATAATTGAGGGAATTGGCAAAAAGAACGTCCGTGTCTTTGAAAGTTAAAGCATGAAAAATCTCTATTTTGTTACTTTGTTTCCTGTTAAGAAATTTTGAAAAGAACCTATGTAGCAAAAAACTGTTATTTTTGCTGTCGACTTTGTTTTATCAGTTTGTAGTCATTGGAAATAATTATTTCTTGATCATCTTTCTGTTGATTCTTTATTCTTATATTTCACTTTCTTTGTACTGATTCAAATAAGTGTCGTATTTTTACTTGATACATTAAATAAGAAAGTATTGTTCATAAGATTTTAGATTTGAGATCGATACATTATTGTTTGGTAATTGTTATGTATCATATATATTTAGTATAAATTCAAATTTATATATCAAAGCTAAAAATTTAGTACATGATACATTATTATTTATATATTTTATTTTTTTTGAGAAATTCTATAATTTAAAATTTAAAAAAATACATTATACATACATTTGTACCAAATTAGCTTCCCTTTTGTGTGTGATACATAACACAAATTTTATGTATCAAGTACATTTATATTGAACATGATAACCACTAATTGAAGATTCAACAATATTAGAGTTATGTATCTACCTTAAATATGAAATGATACATTGCATACAACAAAGATTATTGTAGCACTGTATCAGATCAATGATAACACTAACAAAAACTAATTTAAGACTCTAAATAAATGAGATACATTAAAAAATATGTATCTTATGTATCTTTGACAGTGATGGCGTGCAATGGCAAATTCAACATTTTATTTTTTTGGACGTTTTTAACTGTAGATACATTAAAAGAAAATAAATATTTTTCAAGAAAAAATTTCAATGACGATATGATTAACTAAAATTACAAAGGTTCAATAAGATTTTAATGGGATCAAGGGGAGGAGATAATTTTGTTTTATTTTTTAAGATGAAAAGCTAAAAAATAATAATAATAGAAATCGGAGATTGAAGAGATGGAAAGAAATCTACCTATTGAATAATTTGAAATTATTAATTGGAAATAAAAAGATTTAAAATTCAAAAATATATTAATTGATGTAATTATAGAGAGATTTGTGGCATGAAAAAAGGCAAGAAAATCATGGGTATGAGATTTCAAGTTAATGTATCAGGAAAAGGAGATGCTGAAAGAATAAGTAGGGATTTTTGATATTTTTTGAAATAATAGGGAAAATAAGAAAATATGATAACAAATGATGTGTAATTAAGAAATTTTTCCTAAAATTAAATAAGAGATGTTTTGAAATGTTTGAACTTCATTTGTTTGAATGATTATTTATCTTTCATTATATCTTTATTACTGTAAAGTTTATTATCTAATTATTTATTAAAAATACTTTTACATTTTAAAAAATAGAAAAAATATTTAAGTGAAGGGTAAAATGGTAATTCAACTTTGAGGTTAGGAGCTTCCCACTTATAATAATACTAGTCCTGAACACGTGCTTTGCACGTGAGTCCCACAAAAATATAATATGTTGTAGAAGTTATATTAAAATCACATTGTGATAAATTTCACAAATGATTTAACGAAAAAATATATAAATGAAATAAATGAACAATCAACCTTTATAAATGACTTCTTTGTTGTAAATGTTAAATAATTAGATATTTCGATTACCTGTTAAATTTGGACAACAAAATTTAATGTGATAAATAATTTACCTTTTCATGTTATTAGGTCGAAACCTACAATATATTAGTTTGTTACTTCTCTCTAAGAAAGGGACAATACAAACATAACATACCTTCTCAATTTGTACCAAAGTTTGAATTAACCTATATACTTGTAACAAGTATATAAGTTGTCTTCATATTACATTCACATGACATAGTGTTTTTATTCTTCTTTGTATCATGAACAAAAATTTCAATAGTTTGATCATGGTTATTTTTCATATTTTTTATCATTCTTTAATTTTTTTTAATCCTTTTTTTTCTTACTTTATTATTGTTTTCTCTAACATTACTATTTTGTATCCTTTGACTTAATTCTTGTCTCCCCCTTTCGTTTATATATGTTCCATCCATTTTGTTTTTGTTGTTTTACTTTCTACATCCACATTTTCATTCATAAAAAATAAATAAATAAAAAGATTATCTACAAACACAAAATAATTAAAAGTGAATTTTCTTTCACTTTTGATTGTAATTTATAATTGTGTAAAATTTATTTTAAAGGATTTAAAATTCTTTTATATGAATACAAGAAATGATATAAAATAATGAGATAATTTCACCTACATATTTCAAATCATGATTCATAAGTAACATGCATACACATTTCAAGATGGTGAATACATGCGAAAATGCGTATAAATATGAAATACTTATTTAAGAAAATAGAAGCAACATATTATTTGTTTGATTTAACTTATCGATAAAAGAGAGAATGGAAAAATAAATCTTGAGTGGCTTTACTCCATCTTTGCATTCACTGATTCACAAGTTATGCTTATCAAATAATCCATAAACATCCCCATATATACAATTGTTAACAATTACATTAAAGTTGACAATAATAATGTGAAATAAGTGTCATCAAGATAACTCTTCAGTTCTAAAATGCTCGGACTTCCGCTAAATAACTTTCTATCTTTCAATATCTTTAATACATAATATAATGCACATTTGAATAACTTTCTATCTTCCAATATCTTTAATACATAATATAATGCACATTTGAATACCTTAAAGCTCCCATTTATATCTAGTTTTGTATTTAGTTATTAGAATATATTTTTTATCTCGTACATAAAAAAAAGTATATTTAAATGAAGGACAAAATGGTAATTCAACTTTGAGGTTTGGAGCTTCCCACTTATAATAATATATGATATGATAAGTATAGGGTTGTAAGCTAGGTTGAAGTTTAGAAGGTAAAGTTTGGGAAAGATTCTCTCAAGACAAAGTATGTCCTCATATATTTGAGGGCATAATTCTTAATTCTTTTAGTTTTGTATAAGTTCTTATCATGTATTTCTTTCAATGTAAAGGACCGTGTCCCTAAGATATTATGTCGTGTTTTTAAATTGGCTTGTGACGATGAGACTTCCTTAGTATTTTATGAAAAAATATTTCCTTTATTAAATTATTCGTGAAAAGTTTTAATTTCACAGTACTTTTCATGTCTTATGTAATGAACGATAGTTAAAGGGCTTGTACAAGAGCCCAAAGGGTCAAGTACGCCCTGTCATGATCCAAAATTTCTCCCCAACTTCTAGGGGGTACTTGCAGGTCGTGACATAATAGATACATTCATTAATCATGAATTAGTACAAAAGGTACGTGTATAAAATTAGACTTAGACTTAAACTTAAATTAAGGTAAATTCGTAATGTTAATTAGGCTGGCTTACTCAAAGACATGGTAGTATCTTGGAAATTCTTAAGCACTTTTTTGGTATACAGGGTAAGATAAGCAAATATATCTCAGAAGATAGTAGTTTCATTAATTCTAACTTTATCATCTTATCGACAAAATACTACACATGTTAATATAAGTTACAATGATGTATGAACACTTTGGGTGTGTACAAGTAAGTACTCAAACTTATAAAATTAAATAAGTAGACACATGATGTCCTATATAGCAATTCACATTCTACATGATGCTCTCTGTGGCAATTCACATTCTACATGACGTCCTACGTTTAATATATAACTTAGGATATGTATCTATATGTTTAGTTTTATATAAATTTAAATATTTACTTGTGCACACAACAACAACCACCCGGCGGAGAGAAAACACCAACAAAATATCTCCAAAATAATATTCATCAACACATAAACCTAACATATATCTTACAACTTCAAACCAATTCATCTACCACGTCTACACCCAAAGTTGAGTTGAAATTAATTAAACTTTATTCATGGAGAGATAGCCATTGAATTCACTATAGATGAAGTTAATGGAAAACTAGATTTAATGAGTTGCGCAAGGTTATTCCGAAGCTACTCAATATCAAAGGTCACTATATTAAAAATAACTTTTAGCGACAATTAATTAATGACAATAGCTTAATTATCAGTAAATATGTACTTTTAGCGGCAATTAACACTCTTTGTATATTTCCCTAAATGCTTTAGCGACATTGAATCCAATAACAATTAACTAATGTCGATAAAAAATTTAATACTCTTTATTAATATGTGTATTTATTATCACTAAAAGATGTTTTTGTCGTAGTGAATCATTGTAACATGGGCCAACTTGAGTAGTCATCTCTTGATCAAGTTTGATTTCTATGAAGACTTTATTCAAGTCTTATCGAGGTATTCTGATTATATAATTTATTAATAAAATACTAGATGTAGTAAGCTAAGCAGTGTAATCTAAACATAGAATTATTATTTATATCCCACGTAACCAACAAACTATAAATCTTTTCTTCTAAAGGATTTCAGAACCTATTCCTGCTTTTTGTTTATAATTTCAAGCTTGGGTCTAGAAGCATATGCTGGCTTTCTTTCACGTATAATCTCAATTCGAATTTTATTTATTATAATAGCAAAATTATTAAATTATTATTTGAAGCACTAAAATAATTAAATTTTACTTACTATAATATTTTGTAATTAAAAGATAAAATCAGTTAAGGGTAAAAAATATATTTATATAAAAAAAAACACTCTCTCTATATATATATAAAAAAAGAAGGTGGAGTGGGTATTCATTTTCTATGTGCAAAAAAAAAAAAAAAGGAAATCGTCACTCGCCTCTCTTCTTCTTCTTCTTGTTTGTTTTCTACTCCTCTGTTTCGATAGAAAAAAAAATGGGAACGAATATCAATGATGAACAACTCATTGGATATCTTATCAATTTTGTTACTGATGTGCCTGTTGGATGCAATGAAATTCGTACTGTAGAACTGTATGGCAACAAGAAGCCATCTCAGTTATTTGATACGACTACTACTGATCATCATTATTTCTTTACTGAGTTAAAGAAAAGAGGTAAGTACTTCAACAGGGGAATTGCTGGCAGAGGCGGCTCATGGAGAAAATACGGCACTAATGAAGAAGTTGTTGACAAGAATAGATCAGTGATTGGTTTCAAGAGAAGATTCCGCTTTGAAGAAGAAAATCATATCTGGATTATGAAAGAATATTGCCTTTTTGATAGTAAACTGAAGGACTTGAGACTACGTGGTCAAATTCGACATGAGGGATTTGTTGTATGTAGCATTATGAGGAAGGGAACTTGTTCATCACAATGTCAAGTAAATCAAGATTTGGGTCTAATTCAATGTGATGACTTAAAAGAATCAACTATGACTGCTGCAAAAGATGATGAGTGCTCTGTTCGTCAAGAAGTTGTTCATACTCGCCCTCTACTCGATTCAATGGATGGTAACATTCCGGGCCAAGTTGGTTTAGGATCGAACGAACATCAAGAAACTCCTTACTCTGTTACTTTCTACGAGTTTCTCTGATTTTGCGCTTTTCTCTCACATTTCTTATTCATGTGTATGTATGTCTCTTCACTGGTATCTGTACGTAGGAGAGTTTAGTTGCACCTATACATTAGGGCTTTGATTTTATTCAGCTAGTTAGTTTCTGTAAGGGTAAGTTCCAAGTCTTGATACAAGTTTTCTCATCTACAAACTCTTTCAAATATTGTCCCTGAGCCTATCGTAATTAATCACCCCTCCCCAAAACTCTTAAAAACAGCTATACCACTAACTCTAACTGATCTGCTAACACTGCAACTCTAGTGATTAATTTAATCCAACATAGTAACAAATAAGTATTTGAAAATGGACAAAAGCAAGCATCGTTCAATAACATTAATTAGTTGAAGAAATAAAGATAGAGACACAGTCCTTCTAAAGTGAGCTTCATGATCTTTCTTCTCCAATTGTTAATGGTAGCTCTGTTCAATTTCAACTTGTGGACTTGTATGGCAATAACAAACCTTCTCAGTTATTCGGTACTAACACTACTACTGAATATCACGTTTTTACTCAGTTAAAGAAGGAAAAAAAAAGGGAATGGTAAGAACTTCAACAGGGGAATTGTTGGTGGTGGTGGCTCATGGAAAGGAATTGACAATAGTAAACCTGTTTATGACTGGAAAAGATCAGTAATTGGCTCCAAGAAAACTTTCCGTTTTGAGGAAAATGGATTATGAAAGAATATCGTCTTTGTGATAAAGCACAAAACGCATTAATACAAAGTGGTCGTATTCAGGAGGAATTTGTTGTATGTCGCATTACAAGGAGTGTCAATTCTTCTTCTTCGAATTTTGTTCCAATTTCTTTATCACGACCACAATAAACTGTGAAATCTTTTATTCCAGATTTGGGACAAATCAGTGCTGCTGCTAATGTAATTCCAAATGGGAACATCACACAAGTTAGTTTAGTCACAGAAGAATCAAAATTGCCTCAAGGCTCTGTTCATCAAGAAACTCCTCCTGATTATGACATTATGTTATGAACTGCAGTTAAACAGTTAAAGGTATAACAAATATGGGTTGCAGGGATTCGATCCTTGAATCTGGCAATAATAGGAAATGGGAAGGTTAACAGAAATATAAAATGAACGGATGAGATTGGAAGTTGATTAAGGAAAGTTGAGGGTGAGGATTATGACACGTGGGTACAGGTTGTTGGTGGAGGTTGTTATAAGTAGTCATGCTAGAAGAGAGAGGGAAATAACTGAAAAATAAGTCACACCAATTCTCTTCTCTGTTTTCTTCTTTCTTCTTCGATCCAGAATCTTCTTCTTCTTCTTCTTTAGTTGCAGATCATCAATGGCGTAGCAGTAGATTCCATAGTTGTAGTATCAGTAGTTGTAATAAAGAACTTCGATATCAATAAATTCTACAGTTGGTTTTCTTCTGCAATTTTTTTGATTTGTTGGTGGATTGAGCTTGTGATCTTAGATCATAACACATTACTACTTACTACAAACAACTTGATGCATATGCTGTCTCTGTACTCAAAACAATGGTTCCATACGTTCCGGAACCACTGCAAGAAGACGAAGTTGATTCTATCCCACTTTTCTCCGAAGATTTTTATATTGGTTATACAGATCTATGGTCAAATCTTTCATTTTTATTTTTACTCTGAATCTGGTTTACAAGTATTCTTTTATGAAAATATATGAGATATAATGTAATGTTTATTCTTTTCTATCACTCATTTATAGTTTGCATAGTGTTTCTCAAATGTCATTGGTACATGAATTATCAAGAGAAATTATCACTCACTTACCTTGCATTGAAAACTTCAACGTAAAACCTCATAAGAAAAAAATTCAATGACAAAAAAAGTTCTAGGGAAGAAAAAAAAAGGTGTACTTATTTTGTCATATGATTTTGAGCGTTTGCAATTTTATAGGACTCTATCTAGATAGATGTGTTCAATTTTAGTTAGCAGTCTACGAGATGATTTTTTGTAAGATTTCAAAAGATAAAAATTTCAAAAATTCATGGAATAATCACAAAGAGATCAAAATGACATCAAATATTGTCTTTTTCACATAAAATCTCGAATATTCTGTAAGCTTTTGGATATAAAGATAAAAATCTTAGATAACTAATAAACTTTTGAGTATTCATATAAAGATCAAACATCTCGAATATCCCATAAATTCTTGGATATTCACAAAGAGAGATCATGAAGACGTCAAATATTGTTTTTCTCAAAAATATTTCGAGTATTCTACAAATTCATGAAATATTCACAAAGATCAATGGAGATTAAATAAATCTTCAAAAGGTCCATATCATCCTAGTTCAATAAAGAGACCATTATGAACTTGAATCACAGAGAAATCTTAAGAGGGAGAAGAATCAAGGGTAGTACAGAATTATACTCATATTGTTCTATCAATAAAATTCTTGCTTCTTCATATTTAATTTATAGTTATTTATTTTCTATATATTTAAAATTTATTGCAAACAAACACATTTTAATCTTATAATCAACCTTCTTTTAAGTATTAATTGTTAGTCAAAAAATTATTATTTTTTTAGATTTTTTGGGATTTGGGGGTGGGGGTGGGGTGGGGTGGGTGGAGGGGTAGGACATCTTTTTTTTGGAGGGGGGTGGGGGTGGGGGGTGGGTGGTAGGACATCTTTTTTTTGGAGGGGGGGGGGGGGGGGGGGCAGGGAGCTGGTAGAGGTATTGGGTGAAAAAAGTACTTTTTATTTTTTTTAATAAAAAAAACAAACTATTTTTTTTTGACATTTTTTTGGGGTAAGGGGCTGGTAGGGAGGGTGGAGTGCGAGAAAATTTAAAAAGATTTTTTTGAAAAAGATTTTAACAAGATCTCTACTATAATATTATTATCAATATTTATCCATATTATTCATAGGATAACTCGTTTTTACTTATTTAAAATGTAAATCGAGTCAAGTGTTTTATTCATTTTTATTTATCTCATTTTCGATCGACTTAAATCCGTCTCGACTCGCTCGTTTGTCACTCCCACTTATGTCATACACAGTTTCAGTTCGTAAGATCAAAGTTAAGTTGTTTAGCCCCAAAGTCCATGATTTCGAGTCTTTTTCTATTTTAAATTGTTGATTGTTGATCCCAATATTGAAAATATTGTATTTCATATCATTGATGATCTTTGATTTATGTTTCATGATTATTCTATCACATGAAACCTTTGTAGCTAAAGTTATTTGAATATATCGTCATATATTTCATATGCATTGTTTTCATTCGTAAAATAGTACAAGTTTTAAAAAATTATTATAAAAAATAGTTCTAGAAACATATTTAGCTTCAATTGCATTATTAATTCAAAAAAAAATTCAAGAAAGTATATTTAGCTTCCCGTGCATTATTTCATAAAGAGTTTCAAGAAAATATATTAAACCTCAAGTGCATTATTTAACAAAGAGTATGCAGAAAGTATATTTGCTTCAAATACATAATTTTAGAAATAAGGCATATTAAGTTTTAAAAGAAAACACATCCAGCTTTCATGAAAATATATCTTAGCTTTGAGAAAGTATAGTCATATTTTTAAAATGATCGCCGCTTTTGGGTAAAGGGGTGGATAAATACTTCATTGTGTTGTATTAATGAATATAATCGTGTTGACGCAGTCACGATAGGCTATAAGTGCAGGCTTAACTGCTTGTATCAACATATACAATGGTGTGAATATGCACATATTACAGGATAATTTACATGCATACAATATATAGTCTTCTGACATTAAATACATTAAAGATACGAATTTATACATACATGATACAACATAAATTAAAGATAGATAGAACGTACAATAGTCGAAGAAAAAGAAGAACCTATATCTACACTATCCTCTCTTATATGTCACTA